>NC_061115.1:44134739-44431397 GCF_002878395.1 Capsicum annuum
ACACAATATGTAATAGCCTTAGAAAGAATGCCGCAACCTTATGTCACCTTAGGCATACTTCTACATCACACATACAATATCATACATCACTATGAATCAAATAAACTTAATCTATTGCATGCACCGTTCAAGCCTATTAGATCACTTCTTTACAACTAGTATTCATTAACCAAGAAATCTTCACATCCACTTTCATGGACATCAACTATTCAAACTTAATATCTAGTGCTATGCATGATTTACAACCCAATCTTACACAAAATTTTCACTTGGAAACTATAAATAAACATCACGAAACACTAGTGCACTAGAACTTCATAACCACAATAATCGATCATGACCGAACGGTTTTCCTTATCATAATCCATTAGCATGTACTATTTCAGCACCTCAAGCCTACTAATTTAATCCCACAAAACATGCATCATCAAACTTTTGCCACTATTTACTACCATACTTAAATTCAAGCCTATAGTTTAGTATCAATCATCAACCACCAATGAAGAATGCAACATAATATAAATATACTAATCCATCAAATTGGGACATTCTACCCAAATATCTCAAAAATCTACTACATACCTTCTAACAAGTAGCACTAGTTTACAACTACCAATGAAAAGAGGGTCAAGGGGTTAAAGCCTCATAATAGACATGGATAACCTTATCCTTATATTATAACCCCGTAAAATCGTATCTACTTATACTGCTTTCTCACATCATAATTACTTACCTAAGCGTACATTTACACTACCTTCAAGGTCCACAACAACCATGAGTCTATACTTATAACCTACTAGCTAATCTGGCCATTTTTATACTTCAAGCAAGGACAATTCACCTAGCCTAATAACTCCTTCTCTATCTTCTACTAATAAAGTAACACACAAGGATGAATCATCTCTTTATCGGCCTAATCTCATGCAACCAGATTTAGCTATACATACATTAAACCTACACAAGAACAACAAGTTGGACAACAAGTTGCTAGTGAATCGAAATAGGCCTCACACGGCTTTATTAGACTTTGATTTCGTATTTTGAACACGAAAATGGGATGAATGACAAGTCAACTATGCTAGTGAATCGAAAGAGACCCACATGGCTTCACTAGACTTTATTTTTCAACAACAGTTTGATGAAAATATTTCATGAGATAGAGATTTAATACGCAATATTTCAATGAACTAAGAATACACATCTTACTCTGTAGAAATAAAATCGGAGTCAAACACTTCCTCCATGGACTACCATACTGTCCACACATGCTTCTAGCTACCAAATTAGTTTATCACTATAAAGGGGTAAATCATCCTCACTCTGACTTCTAACTTTGTGACTTCACATCTCCAACTTCTTGGTCTAATTTCATTACCAATAGGTCATGACAACAACACTTTAACACACACTACTATTTGGGTGGAAACACAGTTCCAACATTCTGCTACACCTTATTACCTCTGAAGCGTGACACTGGCAACATAAGTTCTGAAAAAAACTAAATACACTTAATACTGCAGGCTGAAAAGCATGATTTCATCAAAATCAAGGTTCACACTAGAACCAACATACTCTGAAGCACTAACGGACTCTTCTCAAGTCCTTGCAAAAATATTATATGACTCGGTCAGAACGAACCATACCATTAAGACTCTAAACTTCTGTACTTAAATCAGCCCAATGATGAGACATGTCTGAGAAAGTCCGAGTAAGGAAAGAATTAGGATGACTGTTACTTTCGTATGGGCGACACCATAGCATGAATTTAAGTATGAAAGAGAAACATTCTGACTCTATTGCACAAACTAGAAGATAAAGAAAGAGAGACATTCCTAAACGCCTAGTAGCCTCCTACTTATAAGTGTGACGTGCTACACACCCATAAACAAACTCTACCCGACGCGATTTCGCAGAAATCCTGGGATCATAAACCGTACTCTGATACCAAGTTTGTCACGACTCGAACTGGGGCCCAAGCCGTGATGAGTATCCTGAACCATAAAGGCCTGAAACACCCCTATCTGTCTGGTAGTAATGCACATAATTCATATGATAAAAAAAATGCGGAAGATAAACAATATTACAAAAACATGGTCAGGAATCATATGAAAGCAATAATGGGGAATAATGTCCCACAATCTCAACACAATATCTCTATAACGTCTGCGAAATCTCTACTATATGACTGAAATAAATATCTATCTGAAAACTGGGACAAGGCCCCCAGTAGACCCAAAACTAATAAATGATAAATAAAACTGTCAGATATCAGGCCTTTCGAAATATAGAAGGCTCACCAAGTGACTCTGCGAATCTGTCTGAGAAAATCTACTGATTTTCTGGACCCCTAGACTGTGCCTCTGAACCTGGGAGGGAAGGGGGTCAATACAAAAGTATTGGTACGTAGAGATATCAAAACAAAACAAAATATTTTTATAAAATATATTTGAGAGCCATTATAAAGCAGTTTCATAGCAAATCATTTGAAAACACATGGGCGTAATGTAATTGTTTTCAATAACAATGCAATGCAGCTGAGCTAGGTGGAATACCCTACATATCACATTTACACCAACTGTCAAACCTCAGTTGCCCCCGATATTAGAGTATAAGTGAGGGGAAGACACACAAGATCACACAGCAGGGTGTCTCGACCCAATGGTAGTGCACAAGATCACAAAATAGGGCTCCTAACCATAGTCCCAATTTGGGAATGACATAAAGTCAGATACGCAAGATCACAAAGCAGGGTACCAAATTCCTATATCGACAAACGTGGTTTCCAGCGATGAGCCCTTACACTCAAACGCCTTCTTCGGGCATCCACCTATCTCATAAAAAATCAATACATTCAAATTTCATCTGATTTAATCACATATCATATTCTGTAGGGTATCGTCATACCCGATTTGCAAGCCATCAATATCACATCATTCTTCTCATTAAACTATTGTATTCAACATGTTTCAACACAAATAGCCCTCTCGTTTTTGAAGTCAAAATCATATCAATTCTCAAAATATTTCATATCATGCTTTTCAAGAAGTTTTCAAACAATTTACATCATATGTACATTTAAAACAAATTCACATCAAGAGAGGGATTCCATATCATTTATCCTCTCAAGTTAACATCTTTTTGGAATACACGCATATAAATATATCATATATCAAATCACTTTGGAATTAGGCCTAAAGACCAAATTAATATCATAAAGATGCTTGAAACATGTTTATATTCATAATTTCAAAACCCCCATTTTTAAAAACATGAATTTTTAAGCCCATGAGATTTTTAAGATAATCCCACGTACCTCTATATGCGAATATGATAGGTGCTTCTTGAAGCCTACGTTGCGGAGATTCCAAATCTTCAATTTGTTTTGAAAACCTATGGTTGAATCTTGAACTACTTGGGTTTTTATTTTGAAACCCTAGAGAGAGTTCTTCAACAATTTTGATGAATGAAGGTATATTTTGGGAACTGAATTTCGTGTTTGTGGATAAATAAGGGTGGGAAAAAAACCATTTTGCCCCAAAAACAGAGTGTTTAAGTCACTTGAAACCTTTACATAGGCGCCGCCTATGCTGTCACCTATGTTTATATAGGCGCCGCCTATGCTATCGCCTATGTTTACATAGGCGCCGCCTATACTATCGCCTATGTTTAATAGGCGCCGCTTATGCTATCGCCTATGTTTACATAGGCGCCGCCTATTCTATCGCCTATGTTTTCTAGGGGCCATGTGCGATTGGTTAGGCGACGCATACTACTTTGAAAGGCCATAACTTCTTGCTCGGGTGTCGGATTTTAGCAAAATTGGTATCATTGGAAAGCTAACTTGAAGACCTATCATTTGACACATAGTAGGCTCTCTAATTCAATATATACACAGAGTTATGGTCAATGAAAGCTGACACAAATTACAACATCCACTAAAACTTAATTGATCGAAATAGTTTCAACTCGTCCTTGAGTTGAAGGACCTCTATGGTATAAATTCAAGCTTTAATGGATTCACATACTACACAAATATTTAACATGCCATATTGGATTAGGATTTATGGCTTCGGGATTATCAACACATCGGAATCATGGTCTATATTGTCGCCCGAAATGCGGGGCGTTACAGAATACCATTAAACATAGGATTATAAATTGTTTGAATATAATGAATAAAAGCATCCAAAGAAGCAAAAGTGAAAGGCACCCACAACTATAATTTTCGCTATTTCTTCCGATCTTTCATTTTATTATAATTCTTAATTAATTGACCGCTTGTTGGGTTCAATCTAGTTTGTGTTGGCCCATCAAACAGCTTCTCCACTTTGTGCAATAAATAACTCTCTAGCGTGTCTATCTCTTAAATGTCTCATCAACGAACTCGTACCCCCTTTATTGCCTCCAATTTTATGCTCATATATAATTTTATAAATATTGCATTGCACCTTCCTTTCTCCTTCTATTTTCGTAAAAAAATCTCATGTAATACTAGTTCTTCTACGAGGTCTTGGGGCACGGGGAGGACGGGGAGGAAGATTAACAGATTCAGATCCAACATTAGCATTTTCTACTTTGGGTATCTCACCAATATTTTTATCATCGTCATCTAAATTAACCACATCTACTTCATTTTCTTCTTCTATACCATAATTTTTCTAAGCTTCTGCATAATTCATATCATGAGCACCTACACTTATTTCTTCCTAAAAAGGTTGACTAATCGGTATCGGAGGCACACAGGTATATCTATTAATTGAACTACCCCTACCGTAATCACCACCAATTCATTTTTTACTACCACTACCACTTTCGGAATAAATTTTTTTGATACTTTTATCGAGATTTTTTATTTTATTCATATTATAAAATAAATTAAAAAATATTTAAATCTATAAAAATAATAAAAATAAAAATTTAACAATTAATACACTAATTAAAATTAAAAGTAAAAAATGAAATGCCAATACCAAATTTTGAAAGTATTCAAAAGTTGCGACTTTAGAAAACTTCCACTTGTATTTGTAATTGTAAAATTTAAAAATAAAATTGAGCACTTTAGAAGATAATTAGAATATTTGAGAGAGATTGAGATTTCTGTAAAAAATGAATTTTCAATTGGGGGTATTTATAGAAAAATTTTGAATTAATTTTTTATTCTTTAAAAAAGATTAAATTTGGACAAATGGTCGTTGGACCTAAATGGCATTATAGCCGTTGGGCCAATGGTCCATTTGACCATTGGGCTCAGTTAGTAGCCCACTCCACATAAAAAAATAAAAATTAATGAACCGGGACGGGCCGATTAACCGATGTGCCTGGTTCGGGTTTGGAACTGGGATGATCCACCGGGCTCATTTATTGAGACGGTCCAGCCCGAGATCGGCAACCCAATAATCCGGAGTCCCACCGAGCCAGGTCAGACCGGGTCGGGCCACCTAATTGATCCAGACTAAATAGGCCGTAACGACCAGCCAGACCCATTTGACAGGGTTACCTAATAGTAAGAAAATTTAAATAGACTCAACTAAAAATAGTACTTCCTCCATCTCATTTTATGTGTCGTCATTTGACCGGGCACGAAGTTTAAGAAATATGTAAAGCTTAATGCTTTTTACCAAAGTGTCCTTCATTAAAACAATGCACTATTATTATTTTTAATTAAGTGAGTCCTTATAAGTGGGACCAATAAGGATAACAGTATAACTATATCTTTAAATAATTACCAAATAAAGAAAGGTGACATTCTTTTTGAGACGGACAAAAAAGGAAATGATAACACATAAAATGGGACAGAGGAAGTACCTTTTTTTGAGGGGGTGGGGGTGGGGGTGGGGGAGGGGGAGAAGTCATGTACTCAATCAAAATTAGTGATTAAGTCATACCATAGTAATTAAGGTTCTAAATAATTACTATCGTGTGACTTAATCACGATAGTGAAAATTGTTGCTGCACTTTGAGGGGTAAATATTATTCAAAATGTACTTCTAAAGAATCAAAAGTAAAATTACCACCTGCATTAAACATAGTAGATACTAATAGAATAGAAACTTCAAAAAATTAATACGAGAATCGAGATATCAAATTAATACGATTAAACTTAATTACAACAAAATTGATGAATAAGACTTGAAAATAAACAAAGTTATAGACTTAGCAAAGTCCAAAGCTACACAAAGTTGATGGAAGAAGAATTTGGAATTACATCTTCTTTATAGAAGTTTTAAAATAAACAAAAAGAAGCATTCATAAATTAAAAATAATTTGATTGGACGATAATTGAGATATTAGAGTAATATGATTAAGCCTAACTTTTACGTAAAGATTTTCTTAAGTCCGATATAATATTCATCTATCACTTGAATTAAACGTAGCAGATAGCAACAAGATAAAAATTACAACAAAATAATATGATAATTGATATATTAGAATAATATATTAAACCTATCATCAAAACAAAAACTACAACAAAACAATATATAATCGAAATATTAGAACAATATGATTAAACCTAACCACTACAAAACTGAAAAAAAAACTAAAGCTACTCAATGTTGATTGGAAGAAGAATTTGGAATTATAACTCCTTTTATAAAAGTTTCAAAATAGATAAATGAAGGATTCATAAATCAAAAATAGTTTGATTTTGGACTTCTATGTGATTTATACAAGGACAAATATGATTATATTAGCACATCATCATCAAAACAAAGATACAACAAACAATTTGATAATCGAGATGTTAAAATAATATGATTAAACCTAGCCACTACAAAATTGAAGAGAAACAAAAGCTACATAATGTTGATGGAAGAAGAATTTGGAACTATAACTCTTTTTATAAAAGTTCTAAAATAAACAAAAGAAGGATTCATAAATAAAAAATAGTTTGATTTTGGACTTCTATATGATTTATACAAAGATAAAATATGATTATATTAGGACATCAAATTAAAACTCCTTTATTATTGTTACAAAAAAAAAACGAGCACTGCAATAGCTTTTTAAATTTTTATTTGTCCTTGAAATTTCACTAAACTATTTTTAGGAAAACCTCTATATAATTATAACCAGAAAAGGACACTGCGGCAATTCAAAACCAAGCGTATAATTCCTACATAATTTTAGGTTTATAATAAAACAAGAAAGAATAAACAAGAAGAGTAGAGAAGATATTGAGATTGATTCTTATTTCTTCTCTTGAGGGATGATTTACAATGAAAGAAGCCCTTCTATTTATAGGAGGAATTTGCCCCTGGTTTCAGACTAAAAGACAAATACATCAAATCCTGATAGATATCAACTAGATCTTATTAGATCTTGATAGACATTCACTATAATGTAAATACACTTACAACACTCCCCTTGAATGTCTAGATAGATAATGCGCCTCGTTAAAATCTTACTAGAAAAAACCCAGTGGATAAAAAATCCAGTGAAGGAAAAAGAGTACACATCTTTAACAATACGCATATAGGCTGCCTCATTAAAAACCTTACAAGAAAAACCCAGTGGGACAAAACCTCATAAGGAAAAAAGAGTACAATGCGTATTAACTCCCCCTAATGAGAACATCCTTGAGTCTTTGCATCCCGATCTTGTGCACCTTTGTCTTGAAAGTTGCAGTTGGAGGAGACTTGGTGAATAAATCAGCTACATTGTCACTTGAATGAATCTGTTGCATGTTAATATCACCATTCTTTTGGAGATCATGTGTATAGAAAAGCTTTGACGAAATATGCTTCATTCTATCTCCTTTATGAATCCTCCATTAAGTCGTGCTATTGCATTATCTTCATAAAAATCATGGAAACTTTGTCACCTTTCAAACCATATATTTCTTGAATGAGATGTATCATGGACCTCGACCATAAACATTCTCGGCTAGCTTCATGAATAACTATTATCTTAGTATGGTTCAATAAAATGGCTAGATAGAATGCTTTGTATATCTCCAAGATAAAGCAGTATCCCCACATGTAAACACATTGCATGTTTGAGAATGAAATTTATGCGGGTTAAGTAAATACCCAACATTAGCATAATCAACACGATCGGAAGTACAATTTTTAGAATAAAATAAGCCCATATCGGTAGTCCCCTTTAGATACCGTAATATGTGTTTGATACCATTCCAATATCTCATAGTAGGAGCAGAACTATAACTTGCTAGCAAATTTACTGAAAAGGCAATATCGGGCCTTGTAGTATTTGCAAGATACATTAGTGCACTAATTGCACTAAGATATGGTATTTCAGGACCAAGGAGTTCCTCATTCGTTTCTTGAGGTCGGAATGGATCCTTATTCACATCAAGTGATCAAACAACCATCGGAGTACTTAATGGATATGCTTCATCCATATAGAATCGTTTTACCACCTTTTCTGTGTAGGTAGATTAATGGACAAAAATACCTGTTTTCAAATGCTCAATTTGCAAACCAAGGCAAAACTTTATCTTTTGATAACACTCAAATTATACCTCTCTTACAAGAGAGTAAGCGGTTGTTGTCAAATATATAACCCAACTAGTTGGGTCGAATCCCACAAGGAATATGGCGCTAATTAAGTTTATGCAGATTAGTTGACTTTTAATCATTTGTTTCCATAAAATAAATAGGGGGATTTGGTTCAGCTCACAAATTAATGGTTTCAGTTTAACAAGATGAAATATGAGTAGTAGTATTCAAATTCAGAGAAATAACAACCTAGGGTTATGTCCACCTTATAGTTGTCAATACATTATACTTATGGGCTTTACGAATTCATACATACATCGTGTTTACAGAGAAATATATTGTATTTAACAACATAATCCTAGTGTTTCTCAACCATCAAGGACTAATTCACTTTAGTTCTCTCGAATCAAAAACTTTTACCAAAAACAATATGAAATCTCCAAGTAGTTAATACTGCTAAGGCATTAACTTATAAAATAGGGGTTGGTAATCCTATTTTCTTGTCACTACTCTCTTTTTTTGAACATCAACCTTTCTTTCGAACAAGTTGCGTTTTAAGGCATATCCTCTATGTTTGCAACCACAATAATTCAAGATAAGTGAAGAAAGTATGATGTAAACAAATCAATGCATAATGAATTCAAAACCCAAAGTGATAGATTGTATGCTACAAGGCTTCCATAACCATAACTAATAAACTTAGCTGCTCATGAATAAAATGAAAAGCATCATAAATATATTCATCATACCGAAAACTAGAAGACGATCTTGGTGTGCGAATAGTAAAACAAGAGAGAAACATTTTTCTCTCTCCACCCTAAGCCTCCTTTCTCCTCTCTCAGAATAATCCAGAATAATGAATAAAAATTCAGCATTAAGCCTTTTAATAATCTTTTCTCTCATAATTGCCTTCTAAGTCCCTGAACTAATTATAAATGACAAACTAGTCTTGGACATAGTTTCTAGGTGACACATTTGGTCCAGACTGCTACTCTCTCTTGTGTCATATGCCATCCGCATTTCACAGTCCCATTATGTCTTCATCTACCTCATAATACCTGAAATCATGCTAATCACATCGGTTAGCTCAATTACGTAGAAGTAGAGTAAAAACATAAGAAACTAGGCATTTTGTTCTCTAAACTTAGCTAAAACATGGATAACTTATGGTGCTTAGGCGTATAAATACACCCAAGATCATCACCCCACACTTAAAGCTTTGTTCATCCTCGAACAACATATCCATTTATGCATACTACACAAGTCTTAGCACCCACAAAGGAGAACAAGATGCTCAAATAGGCTCACACAACAATTATGAACAAGAAGTAGATTCAGAAATCATTCCTAGATACAACCTACCCTCAAGAATAGACTCATTAAGTTGGTAATTTCATGCCTATCATTTAAGCAAATAAATCATATAAATTACCCAACCTTTATCAACCATGTGCCCTCACAACAAGAGAGTTACCCATAATCACTCACAATCATGTAATTTCTAGCAAAATGGGTACAAAAATCAAGTTGCGCTCACTCTCACAAAGAATTCTCAAATTACAACTGATGACCATATGCTTTCCCTTAGTGTAATACTCCACTAATATCAGAATGCTAAGATTATGATCAAATAGGTCTTTTACGGGTTGTAATGCAGGCTAAAGGATGGGTAGGAACTATTTTGGCCAGAAATAGTGACTATCTTCCCTAAGAGCTTTAATACACTACATTTTGCAATTAAGACCAATCTCTAACAATCAATTTCCACTTCTGCTATTTTCACAGATTTGCTTTTCACCCCAACTCGTTAAGCTTAATTAATAACACTATGGTGGGAGTATGCAACCCTTTCAAATATTTTTTTTTGCACCCTTTTCATGTTACACACCCCTATAATAGCCACCCTCAACTTAAGCGATTTGCCTTAGTTGAGGTGCACAATGTCCAAGAAGGACCAGGACCAAA
The DNA here is from genome assembly GCF_002878395.1 of Capsicum annuum. Classification (NCBI taxonomy): domain Eukaryota; kingdom Viridiplantae; phylum Streptophyta; class Magnoliopsida; order Solanales; family Solanaceae; genus Capsicum; species Capsicum annuum. Next base: position 44,145,164 of record NC_061115.1, read on the forward strand.
ATAGGTTCATTGTAACATGTCCGAGATAAAATTTTGAACCTTTTTAACAATTTTTTCTACTCCCAACCACATCAATTTTACACGCCAATAACTGGGCTTTGGGGCATCAATTTCATTTTTTTTTTCTAATTGTCAAACTCCTAACTCAAATTGATTTTACATAAAAGTGCTTAGGAGTTTTTGGATCAAATTACGGTCTATTAAAGAACGAAATAGACTACATATGAGGCTAATAAAAGAACAAGATAAAGGCTCAACGGGGCTAGCTAAGATAATGTACAAAGGTAGGTCAAAAGAAGGTATGGACAATAGCTATCGAAGAAATGCCTAAATCATCTCCTAAACTCACAATCTTTATTTTGCTTTGCACACACACCAGGCAATTTCTAGCATCAGTTTCAATAAGGAATATATAAAAGTCTTACACACTCATGGCACATGGTCAACTCAATTAAGAGCATTATAGATTCTCAATCCAACAGTTACCAACAATCACAAAAAGAGTCACAACTAGAGCCTAGGTGTTTCAAACGTAATGATCCATCACATACTTATGTTATAATGTCATGTGATCCACAAGAATAACTACATGCAATTAAATGACTAATTTTCTCTTAAGACGATCGTCATCCATCCATCATCGAGCAAGGCACCTAAATATGACTAAATAGAATAAACAAAATAAACAAAATAACTAATTCTATCTAAAAGTATACTAAGGAGAAGGTCCAATTTTCTTACAAAACAAGTAGCAAAGTAACCAGCCACCCCACACTTAGGCTAAGCACTGTCCCCAGTGCAAATAACAAGATAAAGAACCTGGCTAGTAGTACTCTTCATCAACATTAGGAGTCATGCCACCTCCATTGAGATCATCATCAGAGCCATTTTTCCTGTGTTCATCATATCATCCATGTCAGCCACACATAATGAAACTATTATAATTGAGATGAGGGTGATGAAGTCACCACCCCACACTTAATTTGTTAGTATCAACCAATAAGTGTTATTATCGGATACTCAGACTTCCCCGACATACACTTTGACATGGTGCATCAACATTAGTTACAATATAATTCACTTACTTTAATTCCCCCAATTCTATTTCAATAAAACACTTTTTTGAACAAAATCATGCCCTACACTTTCAACTATATCAAGATATACAAAACGCCATCACTTCCACAACATCACCATGGCAAGAATTTAATTTGTAATCCTTAAGAAATCAATTAACTATAACATAGAGTCACAATAACTAAGGATTAAAAAAGTAAAACTTACCTCGAAGATGGAAGATTAGTGAAGGACAAAGAGAATGGTGAGAGCTCAATATTGGGTGGCTTAAGGGTGAAATAAGGATGACTTTGGGCATTTAGGGTGTGAAGTATATTTGAAGAATGAAAATCTGGGTCGGGTTGACCCAAGTTAAAGTTAGAAGTTGGGTTTTAGGCTTATTTGGACAAAGTGTGCGTCACATATGTTGTCGCACAGTTGGGACAGTGAGCCTATGCAGAGAAGTGAGCGACACACTACCTATCGCAAAAATCAAGGTATGTGTCGCATAAGGTATCGCAGACTTAAGGCAGTGGGCATGTGCGGCTAAGTGTGCGACGTATATCTTAGCGCACATGTTAAAGTGTGCGACGCATAAGTTATCACACACATCAAGGTGTGCGGTGCATTGTGCATCGCATAGTTGGTCTAGTGAGCATGTGCGATGGGATGTGCGGCGTACTCTTGGTCAGAAAGGTCCATACCGTGGGGGCTTCACCTCCGCACCCCTATCGAGGTCAGTGGTGGGCTTCGGGATTGGGCCTATCAGCCCGATCCCTACACTACCACGACACACCTCATTGAAAGTCACAGAATAAAGTCGCATCGCGAAACTTTTTAGGTCGGATTAACATAACTCGAGGCACGACTCTAATGCGAATCATACTTGAGCCTTACACATTTGACCACTCCAACTTATCCTGTAATGTTCCCATCACTCCTAAACTTACCACCTTTGCTGTGGCTCAATTCAAAATCGACTTTGGTACCAATCATCTCCTTAGTACTTCATACACCTACGCTTAATCAAAAACAACAAAAATGATTAGAAGGATGGGTTGCCTCCCACCAAACGCCTAATTTAGTGTTGCGGCACGACCTAATCAACCTTTTCCTCCACCTTGAGGATATGAATTTCACCCCCAATATCGCATCCATCTTTTTTCCTCGCTCATACGGGGGTGGTGCAGAAATTAAGAAATCGAGTAATGGATGATGCATGGTAAACAACTCGGTCTTATGAGGTGTGTTTTTATGTTGCTTATCAAGTGTAAAATAAAGAATATAGAATTCTTGGTCCTCATCTTCACACTCTTATACTATTTCAGATAATTCCACGGACAATATATCATCTAAATATAATATGGAAAAATGCTTTGAGTGAGGCCCAACTAATTCTACTTCAAAATTTACACTATCTACTACAGACTCACTTTTACTCACCTTCTCGACATCTTCTCTTGGAATTGGGCTAGAGTCTTTATTAGAGATTTTCTTGGTTTTTTCTTTTGCCTCTAGCACCAAGTCCTCAATCTTGGCATCATCTCTAATGGTTGGTTCGGTTGGTTGGGAAGTAATTGAGGGTTGCTCAACATCAATATAGGGTTCTAGCTCCTCATCTTCACACTCTTCCATTATGTTAAATGATTCTACAGACAAGATATCATCTAAGTATATTGTAGAAGAGTGCTTTGAATGATTGACCTCTATATCCATCTCCTCATGAATGATTGGCCTCATGCCTTGACGCATATCACATAAGATATCTTATGTTTCTTCCTGGAGATCCAACATTGAAACATAACTTCAATGCCACTCCTTCAGGTGCTTCGTTCTTCCTTTTCTTGACCATAAGACCTGTTAAACTCAAAAGAAGAACTAGAATTTGGGTTAGCGCAATTGGGGGAGGGTGCATTAGGGCAATTACTCCAATGTCCATTTTAACCACCACATAAAGAATAATCATATTCCTGATAGGATGAAAATAGTGCACACATCTCTCTCTAGGTAGCATATCTACAATCTTGCCAAAAGTAAAGTCCATCATAATATGGACATGGATCATCAAGATAAGATTTTCAACCACCAATCTCATGTTCATTCCATGATGCCATAGTAATAAGTAAACTAAAATAAAAATCTACCTAACACAAGAAATAAAAGAAAACTAAAAACAAATATTTACAAGTTTAAATTCAAACAAGTAGGCTAAAATTCCAAACCCTCTTAAACGCAAAATTAAGAAACTTGACTAGCAATCAGTTAACACACATAAACTCAATCAACAATCGTATTCCCCGGCAACGGCGTCAAAATTTGATGACGCTCAAATTACACCTCTCTTACGAGATAGTAAGCGGTCGTTGTCAAATATATAACCCAACTAGGTTGGGGTCGAATCCCACAGGGAATATGGTGCTAATTAAGTCGTATGTAGATTAGTTGACTTTTAATCATTTGTTTTTGTAAAATAAATAGGAGGGATTTGGTTCAGCTCACAAATTAATGGTTTCAGTTTAACAAGATAAAATATATGTAGTAGTATTCAAATTCGAAGAAATAGCAAACTAAGGTTATGTCCACCTTGTAGTTTTCAATACATTCTAACTATGGGCTTTACGAATTCATACATACATCGTGTTTACAGAGAAACCTATTGTATTTAACAACATAATCCTAGTGTTTCTCAACCATTAAGGACTAATTCACTTTAGTTCTCTCGAATCAAAAGCATTTACCAAAAACAATACGAAATCTCCAAGTAGTTAATCCTGCTAAGGCATTAACTTATAAAATAGGGGTTGGTAATCCTATTTTCTTGTCACTACTCTCTTTTTCGAACATCAACCTTTCTTTTGAACAAGTTGCGTTTTAAGGCATATCCTCTATGTTTGCAACCACGAGAATTCAAGATAAGCGAAGAGAGTATGATGTAAACAAATCAATGCAAAATGAATTCAAAACCCAAAGTGATAGATTGTATGCTACAAGGCTTACATAACCCTAACTAATAAACTTAGCTACTCATGAATAAAATGAAAAGCATCATAAATATATTCGTCATACCAAAAACTAAAAGGCGATCTTGGTGTGCGAATAGTGAAACAAAAGAGAAATATTTTTCTCTCTCCACCCTAAGACGCCTTTCTCCTCTCTCAGAATAATCCAGAATAATGAATAAAAATTCAGTATTAAGCCTTTTAATAATCTTTTCTCTCATAATTGCCTTCTAAGTTCCTGAACTAATTATAAATGACAAACTAGTCTTGGACATAGTTTCTAGGTGCCACATTTGGTCCAGACTGCTACTCTCTCTTGTGTCATATGCCATCCGCATTCCACAGTCCCATTATGTCTTCATCTACCTCATAATACCTGAAATCATGCTAATCACATCGGTTAGCTCAATTACATAGAAGTAGAGTTCAAACATAAGAAACTAGGCATTTTGTTCTCTAAAATTAGCTAAAACATGTATAAGTTATGGTGCTTAGGCGTATAAATACACCCAAGATCATCTTTCCGAGATCTTTTATCTCAAATTCTTTCTTTAGGTAATCAATTGCCTTTTGAAGCTCTATTGGTGTTCCAATAAGGTTTATGTCTTCGACATAGATAACAAGTATAACAAACTCCGACTTTGTTTTCTTTATGAAAACACATGGGTAAATTTCATATTCGTATAACCTTGTTTAGATAAATATTCACTAAGATCATTATACCACATGCGTCCAGATTGCTTCAAACCATACTATGATCTTTGCCATCTAATGGAATATATTTTTCGAGGCTTTGAACTATATGTTTTTGGCATATTAAATCCTTCAAAATTTTTTATGTATATCTTATTATCAAGTGATCCATATAGATAGGCTGTTACTACATCCATCAAATACATTTCAAGTCTCTCACGGACAGTGAAACTAATAAGATAACGTAATGTTATTGCGTCCATAACTGGTGAATATGTCTCATCATAATCGACACCAGGCCGTTGTGAAAATCTTCGTGCAACAAGGCGTGCTTTATACCTTTGTATTTTGTTTTTCTCATTTCTTTTTTGCACAAAGACCTATTTATAGCCAACAAGCTTAACACCATTAGGTGTTTGAGTTATAGGTCTAAAAACTTCACGTTTGGCAAGTGAATTCAATTCATATTGAATTGGTTCTTGCCATTTTGGCCAGTCATTTCTTTGACAACATTTTGTGATAGACCGAGGTTCAAGATCCTCGCTATCTTGCATAATTTTCATTGCTAAATTTTATGCAAAGACATGATCCACCACTATTTCAGATCGATTCAAATTAGTTTCAACATCACTTGAGTTTATAGATAGTTCCTCATTTTCTTGAGTCTCATGCTCATTGATTCCTTCAGGACTATCAGCATTGCTCAAATCTTGAGCTTCCATATGATGATCTTTTGTAGTGTCATCTTGACCATTTGTTTTTATTTTTCTAGGATTTTGATTCTTAGAACCTAATGGTTTTCCACGCTTCAAGCGTGATTTAGATTTATTAGTTATGACACTAGTGGATGATCTTTTAGAGACATCAATTCGAATTGGGACATTCTCTACAAGAATATGTGATTTGGTGATTCTTTTCAAATCAGTAAATGCATCCGATATTTGATTTGTAATTTTCTCAGATGAATAATCTTATACTTCTTGCTCACAAATAGAAGCACGTGGATCAAGATGAGATAGTGATGAATTTTTTCATAAAATTTCTCTTTTGATGTCACTATCTTCTCCCCTAATTTTGAGAAAACTATCTCATCAAATTGACAATCTGTAAATCGAGAAGTAAACATATCTCCCGTTAATGGTTAAAGATAGCAAATAATGGAGGGTGATTCAAACCCAACATAAATTCCTAACCTTCTTTAGGGGCCCATCTTGGTGCGGTTTGGTGGTACTATAGGCACATATATATCGCAACCAAAAATTCTCAAATGAGATATATTAGGCTCTTGACCCAAAACCAATTACAACGGAGAAAATTTATGATAATTTATCGATCTAAGATGAACAAGTGTTGCAGCATGCAAAATTGCATGACCCCAAACAGAAGTGGGCAACTTAGTTTTCATAAGCAATGGTCTTGCTATCAACTGCAGATATTTAATTAATGACTCAGCAAGGCCATTTTGAGTGGGAACATGGGGTATAAGATGTTTCACTCTTATCCCAATCGATAAGCAATAGTCATTAAATACTTGGGATGAAAACTCTGCAGCATTATTAAGATGAATAGACTTAATTTGATTATCGAGAAATTGTGCCCGTAATCATATTATTTGTGTCAATAATTTTGCAAATGCTAAGTTGCGAGATGACAAAAGGTACACATGAGACCATATAGAAGAAGCACCTATTAGGACCATGAAGTATCTAAATGACCCACTAGGTGGGTGAATGGGTCCACAAATATCCCCATGTATGTGTTCCACGAATGGGGGTGGAGTGGGGGACTCAATCCCAACTTTTGTTGGTGATGGCCTCACAATCAGCTTGCCTTGATAACAAGCATTGCATGAAAATTTACCATTCGAAAGAACCTTTAAGTTCTTTAATGGATGCCCATTTGAATTTTCTATGATTCGTCCCATCATTATTGATCCTAGATGTCCCAGACGATCATGCCAAAGTACGAAAGTATTAGAATCAGTAAACTTCTGGTTTACTATAGAATGTGCCTCAATTGCACAAATCTTTGTCCAATACAGGCTAAAAGATAAAGCAGGAAACTTTTCAATAACACATATCTGTCCAGAGACATTCTTGGTGATACCAAGATATTCAAGATTCATCTCATCAATTTTCTTGATATGATAACTATTTTCACAGATATATTTAATACTCATCAAGTTTCTCTGAGACTTAGGAGAAAATATGGCAATATTTATTATGAGTTTAGTTTCCTTGGGCAAGATTATAATGGATTTTTCGAAGCCTTCAATCAAATTAGCACTACCAAAAATTGTAGTGACATTAATCTTGCCCATGTTTAGATGAGAGAAATATTTCTCGTCTTTGAATATCGTATGTGTAGTATCAGAATCAATCAAACATATATCTTTACAATTTGACAACTTACTTTAAAAATTATCCATATCTTAGCCTTAGCCTTCAAATTTGAGACGGTAGAGTCTCGTGCTAATAAAGTATTATAAAATAATAAAGAATAAGAAGAAGAGTAGAGGGAATAGAGAGAGTGATTCTTATTTTTTTTCTTGAGGGATGATTTACAATGAAGGAAACGCTTCTATTTATAGGGGGAATTTGCCCCTAGTTTCACACTAAAAGACAAATACATCAAATCCTGATAGATATCAACTAGATCTTATTAGATCTTGATAGACATTCACTATAATGTAAATACATTTATAACAAGGTTAGTTATGAATATAATTATTCCTAAAATAGTTTAATATGTTATTTAATTAAGAAAAATCCAAATTAATATCATTAATTCATAATTTCAAACTTCAAAAATTATATTTTTTTAAAAAAAATTGAGGAAAGGATAAAAACAAAGAAAACAAAATAACTAGATTCAACATAACCACAAGTCATTAAACAGTCCTTCGGTTGATTATCTGAATTGTTACTTGTTGACGATAGTTCGATTTCCTACCTTATAATATCTAACACTATTTCTCCTTCCCCATATTTGTTTCCTACTATGAAATAAAATTTAAACACACCAAAATCATCGCCGCCACCACCAGCACTAATTTGACCGATCACTTCCAAACTTACGACATATACATAACCATAACTCATCCATTTTTGAAATATCAGTCATTACTACATTCATAGCCATCAGTTTTTACCGAATTAAATCCTATAAGTCGAATTTAATTTGATAATCCAACAGCTCATTCCAAAGCCTTATAAAAAAGAAAACAACGATTCAATTGGACAAAATTTTTACATGCTAGTTATATTGAACATTTCTTAGTGAACAAAATTTTGTAAGTTTTTCGAAAGTCAAAATTATGTTGGTATTGATACATAGAAACACACTATAAGCAATATAAAGGAAAAATGAACTATCAGTGGTGGACTCAGAATTTGGGGATCGTGGGTGCTCGAAGAAGTTTGAACACGCATATCGACACGTAAAGCTTTAAGGTTCTGCTCGGAGATCATAACACCTAGCTATCTTCTTGGTTTCAAGTATTTTTTTTCATTCTAAATCAATTTTTTATATAATTATACCTAATTTATGTTGATTTTAACGGGTGCCGAAGCACCAATATTTGCACATAGGTTTGCCCACGCGAACTATATTATATATGAATATAATAATATTACATAACTATTTGTAACAAATTAACAATAACAGAAAAAATTATGATAGAATAGGGGATGACAACTTCAAAGTTGATAGAAGAAAACTACAAGTTATCAAGAGGCTAACAACATCGTAGTTTTGAAATAACACCTATCACAAAAGTATAAATAGTGAAATACATAAAATCAATTTTTCAATACAACGAAAAAAAACCACACATAAAATACCAAAATCTAATATATAATTAAATAAAATAAAACAAACCAAACTTTAATGTATAATTAAATCTTAGAAAGTATTAGAACAAAAACTCTAAAACACTTAAAATCACATCTAGTGAAATAAAGTAAAGGGAAGCATGTTAACCATATATATATTAAAAAAAATATCCCTTTCTTGGAAAAAAGAGTCCTAATACCTAACAAATTTGGGGGGAAAAATTTCATGGGTTTTGTAGTCAAGAAAAAAAAGAGAAAAGAGTCCTGACACTAACAATTTTGGAGAAAAAAATTGTTGTGTTCTTTGTTATTTTTCTTATTTTAATTTTTAAGAAGCAAAGTTGTTATTAAATATTATTACTCCAATTTTGATGGAAACCTTTACTGTAAAAATTAAATACCCCTCAACTTTGAATAATAATCATTCTCCCTCCTTTTTCTTATTTAATTTTTTAAAATACCTATTTTACCCTTATATTATATCAACATTTGTATCTTTTTTTTATTAAAAACTTTTTTTAATCTATATAACATATTTTATATAAAACTTATTTTGTTTTTAAAATAAATAAATAAAAGTGAGAAATATTATTTGAGTATATAATTTAATGACAAACTATAATGAAATAAATGAGTAAAATAGTAAAAATTAATTTTATTAAAAATAAAAACTCTAATATATATTTATACATGAAAATAATAGGTAATTATAATTTTATAAATATATTTAAATGTAGATAGATAAAAATAATTAATAGTCGAGGGTTTTTTCAAAATAATTTCTCTACCTCTCTGAGGTAGTGATAAGGTTTGTGTACCCCTACCCTCCTTAGACCTCACTTAAAAAATTTCACTAGATATGATGTTGTTATAGATGTATATTTGTTACAAATCAAATGATTGTTGTTGATGAATTTTAAATTATAATTTAAAAAATAATTCATATTAACAACCAAAACTCGTTTATCTATATAGACATTAAAGAATAAGAGAAAATAAAAATATGCATCTATATACATAATTACATACTCACATACATACTTAATACATATAATATAAAAATTTTGAATGTAAAAAGTATCTTTAGATTTTGTAATTAATTATAAAAGAATTTACTAATAATATTAAAAGGTGGGCTTGAGAATTTGTATACCTACATTGAAATATATTTATAAAATTATAATTACCTATTATTTTCACGTATAAATAAATATTAGAGTTTTGATTTTTAATAAAATTAATTTTTACTATTTTGCTCGTTTATTTCATTATAATTTGTCATTAAATTATATACTCAATTAATATTTCTCACTTTTATTTTTTTATCTTAAAAATAATTTTTAACTTTTATAGAAAATATGTTATATAGATTAAAAAATAAAAAAATATTTTTATAAAAAGTTTTTATTTAAAAAAAAGAGATACAAATGTTGATATAAATATAAGGATAAAATAGGTATTTTAAAAAATCAAATAGGAAAAAGGAGGGAGAATGATTATTGTTCAAGTTGAGGGAGGTGTTTAATTTTTACAACAAAGTTTGGGGGTATAAATGATTTTAACCCTTTTAGGAATCCCTTTTTAGACCCACAAGGAAAAAAATCTGCCAATATTAATTCACCATATATTTAGGACCATTAATTTTTATCTTGTATTTAATAATGTAAAATAATTAAATAATAATTTTAAAATTAGTGAAAAAATAATTTTATCTATTGCGGAGTTTTTTAATGAATGACAAAAGTTCAAACAACATTTTTAAGACCATTCATACTTTTAATATAGTATAGATTTTAGGACTCCTTAATTTTTTTTTTTTTTACAAAACATTAACGATAACATTACAAAAAATGGTCCTCTGATCGTACTTCCTGTTTGTAAACAAATTATATACAATTAATTAAACATGATACACTAAATAAAGTATAAGAGACTATTTTCTATAAATCCTTAGTGGAAAGCTTGAAAAACTACGCAACCCAAGGAAATTAACTAACTCATATACTTAACTGCACCTCAGCCTATGTAGCTCAGACTCTCCACAAAAAATTATTCCACCCATGGTGATCCTCCAAAAAAAAAATGCACTATATGTGAAGGATGCAACCCACATCTAAAGATATTTTTTGAAGAGTCTTACCAACATAGGCACAAAACATATGCAAGAGCAAAACCCATGAGATAATCCACCCCCACACTATAAAATTAGCAACACCTCTAATTAATTATGTAGAATGTGAAAAAATTTCAAATTAAAAGATTAGTGAAAGCAGTACTCCAAATAATAATATATAGCATGATAACAATCTACTTACTTAATTCTAAGATGATGTGCTCGTGGATTTCAAAATCAAAACATCCAATCTCACTGAAGTTTCTTCTTAAAAACTCGTATTTCTTGAGTTTTAATCCACTTTTAAGGAGTTGCATAGCTTTTTCTCCTCTGACAATGATGTAGCAAGCTAGCCTATCATTACACCTGATTTCAAAGGAATGCACGCTATTCCTAGCTAAATGCCAAAGAGAGAAATACAGACACCAAAGAGACTAAGCATCTTTAATTCAGAAATGAGGGATAAACACTTTATAATTTAAGTCAACAACAACGTAATAAAACAAACCATGAGATTCATTTATTTGCCTCAACACAAATATATCAATGTACAAATACATCTTTATTTGTATCTGGTAAAAATCAAGATAATATTTAACAATTTCAAAACTCAAAGTTCCTCTACTCCATGCATATATAGGCCAAACAAACACAAATAAAGAAGCATACAATCATTAATTATTGATTACTTTCATGCTAAGATGTCTTGATTATAAGATTCATCTTCATAATACCAAAAACAACTACTGAATAATTGGACACTATTTTATTTTCCTTATTGTTTTAACGAACGACACAATTTACTTATTTCTAACATAATAGTTCTTCTTTTCAAATGTATCTTTCTCTTATCATATATTTTAAGACTCTTTAGTTATTGATTCTTCCTAGTATCTTATACTATATGTTTTACTCTTACCATGTATCATAAGGCTTCTTAATTTTTCTAAAAATATTTTTTTACAAAAAACATTAATGACAACATAAAAGAGGTCTCTTGTTCGTACTTTCCATTTGTAGACAAAATATATACAATCAATTAAACATGATAGACTACTACACAAGCAAAGAACAAGAGACTGTTTTCGATAAACCTTCAACGGAAAGCTTGAAAAATTACACACTCTATAAGAATTAGTTACAATAGTTAAGAACATTCATAGAGATGAGTAAATAGAACAACAAAGGTATGTATCTTCAAGGTGATTCATTGTTAGAACAACAAAGGTATGTATCTTCAAGGTGATTCATTGGTAGACTTAATCTAAAGATAAATTAACAACGAAAACTATTTTACAACACGACAGACAAATTTAAAGAAAAAAGAGAATAAATTGAATATATATATATATATACATGTACATGGAAAATTCCATTGAAAAAAATTAGAATTCGAGAAAAAATATAATTAAAAATTCAAGGCAATGGTCTTTATATGTAGAACTTAGCCGTCATTAGATAGCAAACATATTTTAGATAGACTCAAATTGTATTTGATTGCGTACCAAAATGATGTAAACTTGTTATTACTTGAAAAAGAGGTTCTAATTCCATGTAACTTCTGCTTTAGATGTTTTCTCCTCTAATAAACCAACCTGATTTAAAGGGATGATTAGATTTAAAAGAGTACGTAGTAGGACATTACATATTAACCATATCGATAAAAGGTAATTTTATTCACTTTTAAATACTAATAAATTCTTAAATATTTCTAAAATAGTGAAAAGACGATTCTGTGTATTGCGAAGACTTTTAACGAAGGGCAAAAAGTTCCAACAACCTTTCTAAAGTCTTTCACGCTTTTAAAATAATAGAGACAGAGATGTTGAATAAGGTGTATTAGTAACGCTTGCATTATTAATGCAAGTAGTAGTAATGCTGAAATTATTTATGTAGACATTATTTCTTACACATTATTTTATTTGATGTATTAAAAAATAATATATATTTGCATAATTTTTATAAAAAGATGTTTGTTTACCGAAATATCATACTTTGTGCACTCTCTTTTCAAGCGTAGAAAATAATAGCAACAACTACTATTGTAGAAAAGAAAAACTCCATTTCTACTTTTTCTCTAAACTCAAAAGGCATGACAATGAAATCGATGAAATTTTGGCTGAAAGAGATCGAAAAACTAGAATAATCAAGTAGACAAATCATTACAGAGCCAAAAAGCTGAAAAAAGCAAGGAAAAGGAAAAACAATGTTCAATTAAGAAGAAGGATAATTTAAAATTTTGATATAGAATGGTTAGAAAAGAGAGCTGAGAAACGAAATATGGTGGAAAAAGGAATCCTCAAATATTTTGAGGAGTAAATTTGTCATTTAATAAGCTAATGCATGTGTTGAAATGCCTAATGCACGTGTTGAAATGCCTAATGCACGTGTTGAAATGTTTTGTCTTACTAATACTTAGAAAAAGGGTGTTATTAGTAATACACAGCTCAAGACACAATAGAGTGTATAACTAATTCAAGGTATTAGTTATACATAGACTAAAAAAGTGTACCAAATAAGGTATTAATAATACACAAGAGTAACACATGTATTATTTTTGTTAACACACTCTACAAGAGATCTCTAAGTTCTTGAATGAAATTTATATACTTAAAACTACATTAAAAGTAATAAATAAGAATAATTAATAACTTAAAATATTTCAAAAACATATAAAGAAAATTTGGTCAAGGAAAAACTTGATTGACTTTGAAAATTTCTACCGCGCCATATAAATTAGGACGAATGAGAGTATTTGTTTATCATAGTAAAGCCTTAGGTTATTTCAAAGTGAAGGAAATTGACGATTCACCCATGTGAGTCAGTCTGGATATATAATAAGAGATAAATAATAGATAATTATTTGTATATTTATATTATTAAATAAAAGAGAAGAGACATAATTATTTGGAGAGTTGTATCCCTTTAGAATTATAAAAAGATTTTCTTGTCTAAACATACGTAACTTTTTTACAAAAAAAAAAAAAGAAAAATTCTTCTCCATCTCTTTTCTCCAATTCCATAAAAGTTTCATTGAAGATTTTTGTGTAGATTTCTTCTAATAAAGTGTTGAAACAACTCTGTAAAAGGTACGCGATCGTAAACTATGGCTATTTCGATGTACTTCGTGTTTATATCCAGGTGATTGCACAAATTGACTAGTGAAATAATATTCAATGATCCTGCAAACTGTGTGTCTAATTAGATTCAAAATTGACATCAAAGCATAGGTTTATTTGTTTCATAGTTCTTTTTGAAGGAAAACATGATCACATTCTAGAAGAAAATTTTTAAATTGAATACTCTTACTGTTTCTTCAAGATGGACACATGAGTGTAGGTTTATATTTCTAGAAAACTAAATTTCTAAGTGTGAGGGTTTATATTCGTAGATAATTAGATTGTAAGTGTATTTTTAATAATCATAATTTGTTAGACAAGTCAAAAGAAGAAAAGTTTTCTGTTTATGTTTATGTCAAATCATGACACTATACGAGCAAAGAAAAAATTATTTTTCATGTTTCTTTTTAAACTTTGAATAGATAGTTTATTTCCTTTGTAAATTATGACAAAATAAGGTTGTCGGATTTTTTTTTGGATTTCATAAATTTTTTTGTTCATGCAATTTTAAGGAGGGGTTTTAATGAGTATTACAGCTCTTGAAATGTGAAAAAGTGGATTGACTTGTTTCTTAAGGAAAATAAGTTGGCTAAGAATACAGTACTTCAACTTCGTGTTTAAGGTTTTCTAATATTTGTATAGTGAATCTTGATTCATTAAATCTATGTGATAGTCGATGAAACTTATTATTTGCATATGACTTGTATGAATTTAAATTTAATTATTTATGATATTAGTCTTATTGAATGTTTCTATATTTATTATAGAATTTATGCTTGTTTAATCTTGAATTTATGTGATTTAAGATAAGTGTTTCTTATATGATTGATTGTGTTAAATTTATGACACATTAGAATTTGAATGATGATTGAGAACTTAGTGAATTTTCGATTTTGAATCTGATGTGAAATAAATATTGACATAGTTAATTATTTTAGAATTACTATGTATATGAATTTAGGCTATAATAATGTACATAGTTGTCTCATGATACTTTATATTTGTTTAAATCAGTATGTTGATTGCTATAAAGAATATCATTGCCGAGCTTAATAAAGGTGATAAACTTAACGGTGATAGTTATGAAATATGGAGCATAAAATCTAATATGTCTTGAATGAGAAAGAGGCTCTTGAAGCTCTTAATAAGTCTATGATACTTTTCAAAAATGATGATACACCTCAACATGCGAAAGATCTTAAGGCATATCAGACTTGGAAAAAGAAAAATTCTCTTGCTTGCATTAGGTTGCTAAGCGGCATGAAAAAAAAATATCATGAGAGAATTTAAAAAGTATGACAATGCTAAGGACATGTGGTCTGAATTAAAGAACAAATTTGGTCATACTTCAGTTGCTAAGTTAAAGGCTCTTACTATTAAGTTTAATACTTATAAGGAATTTTCCTGATCCTACTATGCGTAGCATCTATGACATATGTCAAATATGGTGAATGAACCGAAAGATGTCGATCATGTATTGATTGAAGAGCAACAACTCCAAGCTGTGATTCGCTCTCTGCCCCAAAGTTGGAAAATATGAAAATGAACTTAACCCTCAATGTTTGCATCCAAACTATGAAAAATGCTAAGCACCATTTGGAACTCAAGGAAGAAAACCTTGGAGTAGACAATGGAGCTACAAATGTCTATAAGACTAGTTCATATTCTAAACGTGAACATGATAACAAACACACGCGTGATAAATTTTTTCAAAAAGGTGAAAATAAAATGGCTCAAAGAAGTCTAAGAATAATCAACAAGGAGAAAAAATATTTTTGCTCCAAAGGAAAAAAAAAGGTGAACATGACTAAGCTCAAGTGCTACAACTGTGAGATTCAAGGGATACTTTGCTCGTGATTGTCCTAATCCTAAAAAGGTACACGACCTTATTAATAATTTACATAGTGATGTAAATATTTCTTGTTCTGTATTTTTGACTGAATCATTTTATCTCTGGATTGTAGACCCAACTATCATTGAGCACATAGTGATGGATTAAGATTCTTTCATAAATTTTTGACGAATTCCACAAGGATCCAAATGGATGTACATAGTAAATAACTCCAAAGAGGAGGTTAAGAAAATTGATACCTGCAAACTGAAAATACATGGTGTCCAAATTTTATATCTACATAATATATTATTTATCCCAATAATACGCCGAAATTTAGTCTCTATTAGAATGTTGATTAAGTTAGGATCTATTTTTTCATGAATATGATATAGATTTATTTTTGGCCAAGAAAAAATAAGACACTACTATTTTTATGATAGATTTTTGTATTGGATGTTATTCAAAATCTCAATAATAATAGTATTCGTTTTTTTTATTTACGTCAACTTCTTATTATGAGAATGATGTATGTTTATGGCATGCTAGGCTTGATCATACTAATCAACGAAGAATGAATTGCTTAGCCAAAGAAGGTTTGCTTAATTACTTAGCCAAAGAAGGTTTGCTTGGCACAATAGATAAAGTAGAATTGTCTACTAGTGAATCTTGCCTAGTCGAAAAAACTGCAAGAAAACCATTTGAAAAAGAGATAAATGCTGATACTCCATTGTAATTAATTAATTCTGATATTTGTGGTCCAATGAATGTAAGGTTAAGACATGATGCTATTTTCTTTATCACTTTTATTGATGATTTTACTCGATTAGGTTATTTATATTTAATTTTTTGACAAATCTAAAGTTTTGAGTTGCTTCATTAAGTTTATGAACTTAGTTGAGAATTAACTAGATAGAAAAATTAAAGCTCTAAGAATCGATCGAGGAATAGAGTATTTGTTTGATGAGTTCAAACAATTGTGTGATGAAAGAAAATTCAAAGATAATTAACTACTCCTTATACTCTACAACAAAATATATTATGAAATGACAAAATAGAACCTTGTTAGAAATGGTTAGGTCAATGATGGCACAAGCAAAATTTTCAATTACGTGTTGGGATGATATATTGCTCACTGTTGTATGTGTACTTAATTGTGTCCCTTCTAAATCAATTACAACTACACCGTATGAGTTATGGACTAAATGCAAGTTCAATTTTAGTATTTTAAAGCCTTGGGGTTGTGATGCTTTTATTCATAATCCTTCTTCTCAATATGAAAAATTAGGCCCAAGGAGAAAGAAATGTATCATTATAAGATACTCTGTACAATCTAAGGGGCATGTGTGTTCATAGGTGAACAAGACAGTGTCATTGTAACTGAAATTGAGTCACGTGATATTTCATTCATAGAGAATGATTTACCTAAGCAATGCGAGATAGGCCAAGACTTATCTCTTTATGAAACTACAGACCAAATCGCTTCCGCTATTGATATTTTGATGAATTTAAGTGGAAGTCATGTTAATGATAATGGATTAGTTCCTATTCCCACAAATTCTAGTGCTATTGCTGGTCCAATTAGGAGTAACTTATTAATTGATAAATTAATTTGTCAATCTTAACCTCAATGAATAAGTCATTTACAAATTCTTCGTTTTCAATTTAAGATAAAAGAGAGAGCATTTATAGTTACTTTGAATGATAAAGAGACAAGAAATATAGTTGAGGCTCTTACATGCCCGCAAAAGAAAAATGATTAAAAGCAATGGCTGAGGAGATAGAGTCAATAAAATCCAACCAAGTGTGGAAATTGGTTGATCTACCTATACGTCGAAAAGCTATTTGAAATAAGTGAATTCTTAAAATCAAGCATAAGACAGATGGTAGTATCATAAGATTTAAAGCTCGCCTGGTAGCTAAGGTTACAATAATAGAAAGAAATTGATTATAAAGAAACGTTTTCACCTGTTGAACGCTTTACTTCAATAAAAGTAACTTTGTCTATAGTGGATATGTTGGATCTTGAATTGCATCAAATGGATGTAAGAACTTCATTTCCCAATGGAGAACTAGAATAAATAATATATATGAAATATTCTATAGATTTTGTGAAAAAAGGCGAAGAAAATAAGGTATGTCGACTTCGAAGGTCGATTTATGACCTTAAATAATCTTCTAGATGATAGTACTTAGGTTTTCATAATGCGATAATACCATATGGTTTTATTATGATTCATGAAGATCATTATGTATACATCAAAAGATCCAAAGATAAGTTTGTGATTTTATCATTGTATGTAGATGACATACTTATAACTACAAGTGACATAGAATATGTAAGAGAAATAAAAGAGTGGTTATCATCTACTTTTAGACGAAAGATATGGGTGAAATGTCATATATTCTTGGAGTTAAGATTTCAAGAAATCATTCAAAGAGATTGTTGTCTCTTTTATAAGAACTTTACATTAAGAAAGTTCTTGAACGCTTTAATATGTAAGATTGCGGACCCAAAAACACTTCAATTTCTTAAAGTGAAGCTTTGTAATGCCCTGATGATACCCCTGGATATCACACAATGCTTAGGACTATGAATAGCCCAAATTTTACCCATGATATCTACTTAGAACTAAACTCTCTTAAATATAAACTTAAAATATGAGCGAAAACTAAAGAAACTTATAACTGAATTCAAATAGGTGAATAATCTCAAACAAAACACTATAACTCAATAACTTTCAAATCTATGAAAAATTTGATAGAAACACATCGTCTGACTAGTTTTGACAAGCTGCTAACTAAAACTGAAGAACCACTAGGACAGACCCAAGCTGACCCAAACTAAAAGCTGAATCACTGAAATAACTGTAATAAACATCTAGAATCATCATAAACTTTGCCCTTGAACTTTAAGGACTCACCAACTGGAAGAATACAGGAAGTGGTGCCCATGGTTAATCGTGCTACTGGAGACGAACACGATAACCTATATTATGAAATAATGTAACCACACAAATATATATGTGGTTAGTACTTCTAAAATGTACTGATTATGTAGGGGTGAATGCAATACATAAAACTGAAGTTGAACATAATTTCAAGTCATGTATGCTAAGTGTAAAATGACTCACCTTGATCATAAGTAAGACTAAAAATTGAAATCTCATAAAGGATAACTCATTAAACAGTATCTGAACAACAACTGCTAGTCATTACACTTAGTTTCTAAAACTCTTTTCTGTGGGAGATTACTATAACTAACATAAATCATTTGAGCAATATAGAGTTCAATGACTCAAGTCCTCATTGAAATGACATGATGACTTACACCTTTATTGTAATGGCATAATATACCTTTCTAGGGTATAAAGAAAATTATGGTGATTATCTAAATATGTTTGATTGGACAAGCTAAAAATATAACTGACATGTCCATTTAGATAAGCTGAAATAACCTACGGTGGCACATAGTTTCTGAGAAATAGGATGTGCTCAACCCACATTCTACTTTTGGTGCTATATACTACTCCCAAAATTATACCATTGCTCATACTGTATCTATGAAGTTTACCTTAAAATAGGCATATAAACTGATAAGTCTGAAAACTCAATATGCTACTGTTTCTATCTCAAATTCTTGATTTCTTATGTGAACTTCATAGCTTGTCTGAAATCTCATATAAAATTGAAAATGTAATTATACCACAATGCTTTTTAAAACTCAAATTAGTAAACTTGAACTTCTTGTATTCAATGCACAAATTGAAATCTTTTATCAACTCATGAAATTTCATGTCAAATAAGGAAATTCATCTCATAATGACAATCATATAAGTAAAAATGTGATTAAAGATAAATTCTTATGCAAACTGAACTTTAAATCACATGATAATGCCATAATATCAAAAGCATGAAAAATAGGTATGGACCCTAACTGAAATCTCATAAATTCAATTGTAAAATCAAAGCTTTTGGGCACAAAAATGAAAGGTTATCCTTGTTCAAACCCCACATACCAGGACTTAGTGAATTTTTTGAGGGAAACTCGAATTGGAACATTGCAAGCTTGAATTTTGGTGAAAAGCTCCTTTTTATGTTCTTGAGGGTTTTGGGAGAAGAAAGATCATTTAATTCTGAGTTACGAGGGTGGGTTTTACATTTAATATGACTGGAAAGTCGTTTAATAGGTAAAATACCAAAAATCCCTCGAAGAAAATTAAAATAAAATAAAATTAGCATTTCTGTGCCCTTGGGCGTAGCACACTCTTATAGTGGCACTCCAAGGGCATGGCATACCCTTATCATCGTACGACAACAGTGTGTCACACTCTTATTATGGAGCTTTACTGGTTTCCCTGTAAGGGTGTGTATCCCTTCCGTAGCACACTCTTAACGTGGACCTTTACTATTTTGGGGTCCCAAAATTTCTCAAAACGCATTCTAAAAATTCCAACACTCTTCCTATTGGTCCTATTATTATTACTTATCATAATTCAAATCAGAAATCACTATTTTACACGTAGGAAGTACCAAAATAAAATCCTAAAAATTTAAGTGTCTAACATCAACCCCTCCTTGGAACCATTCATCCTCGAATGAAGGTCGAGAAGGAATAACAACTATCTCATGGGCTCACTAAGCTAAGATGTGAGTCTTGTTTTACTCTAAGACTAAAATGTTTCATCTGAAGAATTAACTTATAACTGAAATAACTCCTTAGACAAGAATTTCATGAGTTAAGATTAACGATACTTGTGAATAGAATAGACTTAGATGAATTTCTTACCTCAAGCTAACTCTGTACTACAAGTGAATAGGTGAGAATGTAGAATCATCATGTATGCCTTATCTTCCTAAGTCACTCCCTCAACTATTTGATTTCTCCAAATAACTTTCACTAAAGCAATTTCTTTATTCCTTAGCTTTCGAACTTGTCGATCAAGGATTTGAACTGGAAATCTCTTCATAGGACATACTATCCTTCATCCCCAATACTCTCTATGGGTAGTACTAAATATGGATATCTAATGCACTTCTTCGACATCAACACATGAAAAACTAGATGGATAACGGCTAACTATGATGAAAGGTCTAACTCATAAGAAACTTTGCTAACCACCTCAGAATTTCATAAGAACCAATGTATCGGGGACTAGGCTTTCCTTTCCTTTCAAATCTCACTCCCCTTCATGGGTGACACTTTTAAGAACACCCAATAACCCATTTCAAACTTTAGTTCCCTCCTCCTCATATATGCATACGGTTTCTTATGACTTTGAGCGATTTTTGACCTCTCACGAATCAACTGAACTTTCTCCATAGCTTTAAGAATGAAATCCATCCCAACCAAAGTCACTTTACCAAATTCAGATTAACCTATAGGTGACCTACATCTATGCCTGTACAATGCTTTGAATGGAGCAATCTGAATACTTGTATGATAACTATTATTATAGGCAAACTCAATCAAGTATAATTAATCATCCCAATTTTCTTTAAATTCAATCGCACAGAATCTCAACATATCCTCTAATATTTGAATCTTATGCTCCGCCTGACCATTTATCTGTGGATGAAAAGTTATACTAAGCTTCATCTTTGTACCAACACCCTTTTGAAATAATTATTAAAATTGAGAATTGAATTATGTACCTCTGTCTAAAATAATAGACAATGAAATTCCGTGGAGCTTTATTAACTCGCGAATATACATCTTAGCATAATTTTCTGCCATGTTTGAGGTCTAAACTAGTAAGAAATGGGTTGATTTGGTCATTAGATCCACGATAACCCTAATCAAATAATGCTGATGACTGGTGCAAGGAAGTTTAGTAACGAAATCCATATAAATGACCTCCCACTTCTAAGTAGGAAACCAATATTCGAAGCATACCTCCTAGCCTTTGATGCTATATCTTTACTTGTTGACAATTGGGACACTTAACCACAAACTCTGCTATGTCCCTCTTTATACCATTCCACCGATAAATTTTTTGCAGGTTGTTGTATATCTTGGTAGAACCAGGATGAATCGAATACTTAAAACTATAGAATTTTGCTAATATTCTTTCTCTCAACCCATAAACATTGGGAACACATAACTGACCTTGATAGAAAATGACACATCTCCCCTTGAGAGAAAACCTCAACCTTCTACTGTTGAACTGGATTCAATATTTGGCTAAGTATGGGATCACTACGCCACTTCTCTTCCACTTCCACCACTAAGGATAATTTGAACTATTATGAACCACTACTTCCCCATCATCCATATCAAGCAGACATATACCCAAACTGTTTAGTCTATATACTTCCTTAGCTAGTTTTTGCACTTTATTTTTCACATGAGCCACACTACCCATAGATAGTCTACTCAACACATCTACTATCACATTCGCCTTATTCGGATGGTAAAACATATTTATGTCATAACCTTTTAATAACTTCAACCACTTTCTCTGATAAAGATTCAAATTCTTTTGAATAAAAACATATTGGAGACTTTTATGATTGGTGAAAATATCAACGTGAACACCATACAAGTAGTGCCTTCAAATCTTCAGTGCAAACACAATAGCTGCTAACTCTAAATCATAGGTTGGATAATTCTTGTTATGTTCTTTAAGTTGTATGGAGGCATAGGCTATTACATTCTTATTTTTCTTTAAAACACAACCTAACCCAACGTTGAAGGTATCACAATACACCATAAATCCGTCTAACCCCTCTAGCAAGGCTAACACTGGGGTTGAGGTCAATTTATCCTTTAACTTTTGAAAGCTCTTCTCGCATTTATCCGACCATATAAAGTTCTCCTTATTTTGTGTCAACTTAGTCACTGGTGAATCTATTGAGGAAAAACCCTCAACAAACCTCCTATAGTAACCAGCTAAAACCAAAAAACTTCAAATATTTGATAGAGTGAAGGGCCTAGGACAATGCTTTTCTGCATCAGTTTTATGAGGATTTACATGAATACCAACTCCCATAATCACATGACCAGGTTGGTAATAGACTCCAACCAAAACTCACACTTACTAAACTTTGGATAAAGTTGACGATCCTTAAGGGTTTTTAACACCGTTCTCTAATGGTCTGCATATTACTTCTCACTCTAAGAATATACAAGCATGTCATCTAGAAAACAATGAAAAACATATATAAGTACTTCTTGAAGATCTTGTTCATTAAATACATAAAGATTGTAGGAGAATTTGTTAGTCCAAAAGACATAAACACAAACCCAAAGTGACCATACCGGATTCTAAAAATAGTCTTCGAGATGTCACGCTCACTGAACTTCAATAGGTGATATCTCAACCTGAGATCAATCTTTGAAAACCAACAGGCACCTTAAAGCTGATAGAATAAATTATTAATTTTGGGAATAGGGTATTAAGAATAATTTTAGGAATTGGGTTCTTCTTCTTAATGGTGACTTTGTTCAACTTTCTGTAATCTATACACATTCTAAAAGTGCCAATTTTTTTGCACACAAATAGAACTGGATCACCCTACGAGAAAATACTAGGCCTAATGAATCCCTTATCTAAGAGGTCCTTGACTTGCTCTTTGAACTATTTAAGCTTGGTTGAATCCATACAATAGAGAGGAACGGAGATAGGCTAGGTATCGAAAAGAATATCAATCCTAAACTCAATTTATCTGTCGAGAGGTACCTTGGGTAGATCATATGGAAAGACCTCTAGAAACTCATTGACTACACGAACTGACTGAATTGTTGGGGCTTCAGACTTAGTAACTTTACCTCAAACTAGGTTGAAATATCCTAGATTTTATCCCTTGAAATTTCATGAGTCTTGAACCTTATGATCATTATATGACTCATATAATAATTTACATGGTGTGGGTACGGGTCTAGGACACTAGTCATTTGTTGGTTAGTGTCATATTGACTAAGTTCTGTTCTTGGTATGAGAAGACATCATATGAGTTGTATGTACATGATATGAGAGGTATGGTCCAAACCGTATATTATCCAGTGTCTAGCCTAAATATTTCTGCTTAGGGTATGACTTGAAGGGTACTAGTTGTATGGTGATTGTATGAGTTAGGTAAGGGAGTTGTATATTGGAAAAAATATGGTGTCCAATTTTTTAATCAAGGTACGAGGGGAAGGTACCACTTGTATGGTGTGAGTATGAGTGAAGGGGTCCAACCGTACCCTCCTGCGAGTTTTCTATAGCTCTTAAGCTGAGGGTATGTTGGATAATTCCCACCACAAACCCTTAAGACCCCATATCTTATAACCCTAATTGGTTATCCTTTTCATACTTTTGAATAATAAAAATACTCTCTAAACTCTCACTAATAATCTCTCAATAAGATTGGGCTAGGATTTCTTCAAAGTGGTCATCTAGAGGCTTAAGGATCAAAATCTCTCTGTGAATCTTCGTAACTCAGGTATGTTACTCCTCCCTCATTGTTAGTTCAACTAAAATCATGTTTCAATGAATGGTTTTCATGGTAATATTATGGTATTGATTTGGTTTTAAAATATATGTTGGGGTTTTTGTTTGTTCTTGGTTGGATAATGTTTTTCTAGGTTTCTCTTATGATTTTCATGTTATAATTATGGTCTGAACATGTGGTTGCTTGGGAATGGTCAATTGATACATGGTTTTTGGTTTTGGAAATCTTATGCCCTCAATATGTTTGTTAAAATGTCTATGAGAATGATTTTGTCACATAGTTTGACTATTATTGAAAACTTTTTATTGCAAATGTGATAATGGAACCTAAATTGTTTTATATAGTTTTAAACGATTTGAAAAGGCCTTTGTGGCCACGACTTTGGCTTTGAAAACCTTGTGAGGTACACGATAATTCCCTAAGTGATTTCATAATGGAGTCTATGGGGTGTATGGGAATCCCCTATGTGCTGGCTAATGACATCAATTGCAAGCTATATTTGGTATAACTATAACACATCATAATGCCTTGGTAATTAAGTTCTATAATTGGTGGTTTGATTATGTGTTAAAGGTTTTAATTGGGCAATAATGGCGGGTTATGATAGTTAACCATAAAGGTGTAAGTCCGATGGATAGGCACTGGAAACTCATGTTTGCCGACATGAGGGTTGGTCTTGGTGACCATATGCTTCTGGTGTATATGGGAATCCCTAAGTTTAAACTTGTATATATGTATCATGGAGGGTGAAGGGTACACGAGAATCCCTGGCTCCTGTGATATCTCCGATTAGTACATCTACACACACTAGGGATCGGCCAGGGGGTAACGCTGGACCTATATAGCTCATGGGTGGATTATGATGGTAAAACTACACAACTAAGGTTAAAGATTTTAAATGCATGTTAAACCCAGTTCCCTTTCCCAACATGATACATAAATATACATGTATGTATGTGATTTTATATGTTTATTTACTTTGATTTTGAATAATGGCATTATTTTTTCCTTACTTCTGACATGCTAGCATTCACCTGCTAGCCCGTCTTCAGGTGTTGTATCCCCACGCGATACAGGAACCGACCATACTATCACATTTTTGCTCAGTGACTTGGTGATTCAAGGACAACTTTAGTCAGACTAAAGTGTTGAGCTTCCATTATTTGAAAGGCTCATTTCATGTTATGGTTATTCTTATGTCCTTTTTATTCCTTTGACATTGGTTTTTGGCTATGGTCTGGGGCATGTACTGATTAGATATTCTTTGATTGGTTTAGAGGCTTTGTATGGACAACTGGGGCTTGGGTACAATATGGTTTGCTTGATTAGATTTGGATGGTCTGACTTGATTAGGATGGTCTCATTTGTAGATTTATCCCAAAGTCATTGAATTCTAAATACTCTATCTTGTTATAAGTTCAAAATTTATCATGGGTTGTATATTGGTTGGTTGGATTGTGTTGTATAGAGGATGGTATCCAATCTCGGTCGGACTTGAGATGCCCGACACGACTAGGCCCTGGTTTGGCTCATGTCGAAACTAGGTGGTAGATACATACTTTTGATATTAAATTTCTAGCTTTAATATAAGAGATGAAATGACCTTTGGGACATACTGAACTACCCTCTAGCTCGAGAACTGACTCATTAGAAAACTGACTCACCTTGGATAATTCCTTTCATGAACCTTAAGGTATTTAGATGCATACGCTACCACTGAACCATGCTGTATTAAGAAACAACCTAGTCCCACTCGAGACATATCATAGTAAACCATAAAATCCTCAGTACCCTTCGGGTAGGATCAAAACTAGAGTGGAAGTTAACTTATCTTTCAATGTCTCAAAACAATCTCACAAGCATCAAACCACAGAACTTTAACTTTTGCTGAGTCAACTTAGACAATGGAGTAGAAATAGAAGAGAAGCTCACCAAAAACCTCCTATAATACTATCATGACCCAAGACTACCGATGTTGGGTGTATTTATGCACTTTAGTTTTATTATCCTTGCTTATTTAGCCTTATTTTGTGGGTAATTCATGTGCCTTATGTGTTAATTCTGATATAAATAAGCATCAAAGTAGTTCAGTATGTGATTGTAATGTTTAAAGGTGTTTTAGAACAAGATTGGGTTCAAATTGATCATTTACAGTCTAGACGAGAAAACGAGTTTTACTAGCTTGAGCTAGGTGTTGTTCTCGTTGATATCGATGAATTCTAGTTTGTGTATTGAGTTCCTAAGGGTTTTAGTTTTGTAAATATGTGTATAAAAACTTTTTTATAGTGTTCAAAGTGCAATAAAAATAAGCCAAGAGTCAAAACAAGAAGTTAAGATCAACATGGGCAAACCTAGTCTTAGCTTGAGTTTCTAGTTCACCGTTTTTGATATCTTATTGTTTTGAGATCTAATATTTGGTGTTTGACCAAGTAGTATGATTGGTGAGTTGATTATGGTGATATATGGAGGAAATTTAAGCTGTAAATCAGAGGAAAACAACATTATAAGGTTAGGATGGAAGGAGAAAGGCTTAAGACAAAGTTAATGTAGAAAATATAATTTCCAGAGAGCCCACAAAATATGGACGCATTGTGGACCTATCTCCCTTTAATAAATCAAGGCGATGTAGACATACCTCTAAATGACTAAGATCTGTGGAGTACACCTCTATCCCATAGGCTGGACCAACACGATGCATTTCTTAGTCCACACATGGCCAAAGTACACTAGTATAAATAGGATTCATTCACTTGTTAGTATTCATGTTGGATGGATCTTGGACATATTGAGTAATGATCAACATGGATTTTAGGGTTTATTTCTATTTACTTTAGCTTTTTAATATATTTAATTATGTATTCATTGATTTGGATTATGGTTATGTCGATTAGTGGCGAAACGCCTCCTTTCCGGGGTTAAGGCCAAGAACATGACTATGATTGCTATGAATTGATTTGATTTTATTTATTTATCATAGTTGGTTGTTTATTTACCATTATTATCATTATTTTAAGAATTCTCAACCCTTAGAATACATATATTATTGACCTTGTGATCTCGAGAGGGAGAATAAGAAGATAAAATGTGGGGGTAAATACAGTAGTGTTCTTATTCCTTTATAAAATAGGGGATATGAATTAGTATCTAGGATAGGGATATACCTAGAAGCCCCACTTGATTCACTATGGGATGGAGTATAAATGCGTTTATCTTTGTTCTCACATCCCTCTCACATCCCCGTTCAACGATGTAGTTGTGGGTCTAAGTTAGAGAGATAGTTAGAGGTCGAGAAACAATGATCATGAAATCAATCCCGTGAATCAGAAACCAAGATAAGTAACTTAACCAATGAAATTCAATAGCATAGTATGATTGTTCGTAGTGCTTTAGCCCTAGGTTTCATCCATTGATTGTCTCAAGTCCTTACTTTTGCGCACTATTTACTTTACCTTTAGTTTATAACTTTCAAAACTCTTTTGGTTATGTTTGCACTAAGTTAATCTTAATAGTTAAACTGAAATTTGATAGTTGCTTAACACTTGTCTCTAAGGGATCGATACTTGGCTTGTTAAAGGGCCACTATATTACTTGGTGAGATCACGTACATTTGCGTGTGCGCTTGGTCAGAATAGGTTTTTTGCGCCGTTGCTGGGGACTTGTAAATTGGAAACTATTTTTGTTTTAGTTTTTATTTTTAGATTTATTTGGTACTTTACTCTTGGTCTTGGTATTGAATTTGCAGGAAACAGGTTTGTAGAGTAGTAAGCTAGCAAGGGATATCGAGTTGGTTGAAATCAAGCCCCAAACCCAAGCAACGTTTCCATCAACGAAGGAAAGAAGCAATCTTTCTCCCTCGTATCCCTGAATTTCAAGAAGAATAAGACAATCCTGCTCTAATGGTTGAAGATCAACTAGCCCGCAGGACAGTTCGAGAAGTGGCAATCCTACTTATGATAAATTTGACTTCCCCTATTCAAAAACTGGCTACTGGAGGTAATTTTGAGCTGAAGTAGAATATGGTGCAGATTTTGAATAGTAGTGGACAGTTTATCGGGCTTTCACATGAGGATCCACAAGTCCACCTACGGAACTTCTTGGATATCAGTGACGAATTCTTCCCTACGGCTGTGTCAATTGATTATGTTAGGCTGACACTATTCCCCTTTTCACTATTGGGGGAAGAAAAGAAGTGGTTGAACGCTGAGACATAAAGTTCAATAACAACTTGGGATGACTTAGCTAAAACAATTTCTCCTTCGATTCTTCCCATTTGGCAAGACTACGAGACTGTGCAGTGAGATTGTGTGCTTCAAATAGAAGCCAGATGAGAACTTATATCATGCTTGAGAGCACTTTAAGGCTCTTATTCAGGACTGTACACATCGTCAGTAGTACAATGAGGTATTAGCTTACACTTTTGTTGAGGCATTTTACCATAACACAAAAATTTTGCTAGATTTAGCTGCAGGTGCGCAAGCTTTTGAGTTGACTTATAATGAGCTATATACTTTGTTGAATCGGGTTGCTCAAGGGAATCCTGAGCGGTATTACAACTCAAAAAGTACAACAAAGAAGGTAGCAGGTGTGTTGTAGGTGGATTAGTATACTACTATATCAACCCAGATTGCTGTACTAAAAAATTAATTAACTACTCAGTTCAACAATATGAAATTAGGGGTTACACAACCTGCAACAATAGGTAATGCAATTCAACAGACAGTAGGTTAGTGCGAGGTTTGTGGTAACAGTAGATATTTAGCTGCTATGTGTGCTTTGAATCCTGAGTCTGTGATATTTGTGGGCAATGGACAAAGTTTAAATTATGGGAATGCCTACATTCAAAGGCGACAGACTCAAAAACTCAATCCATCATGGAATAACCAATAATAACAGATTTAAGTCAATCAGACCTCCACCCATACTAGCAATGTGGAAGAGATACCGAAGCAAATT
This sequence comes from Capsicum annuum, assembly GCF_002878395.1. Classification (NCBI taxonomy): domain Eukaryota; kingdom Viridiplantae; phylum Streptophyta; class Magnoliopsida; order Solanales; family Solanaceae; genus Capsicum; species Capsicum annuum. Next base: position 44,174,197 of record NC_061115.1, read on the forward strand.
ATGGCTACTCAGGCACAATTGGTAGCAGATATAAAGAGACAACAAGCAGCTACAAGGAGCTTGGAGTTGCAAATTGGTCAGTTTGTGTAGGCATAAAATACCATGCCTCAAGGTGGTTTGCCAAGTGATACTGAAAATCCTAAACAAATAATGGCAATCAATTTAAGGAGTGGTAAATGACTTAATAAAGGACCTCCAAAGAAAACTAAGGAGGTAAATAAAGAAGAGGATCCTAAGCAGGTAGATGACAGAGCTATTGAAAATTTGAGGAAGTCTGAGTACTCAAAAGAAAAAGGTGCTGAATAGAAGAATAAGAGACTACCAATACCTTTCCCACAGAAGCATATAACGGTAAAAGAGGATGCATGATTCAAAAAGTTCTCTGACACGTTCAAAGAGCTTTATATTAACCTTCATCTTTTAGATATTTGGTAGGGAAATCCCTAGTACACAAAGTACTTAAAGAATGTGGTCACTAACAAAGTTAAGTTGTAGGATTTTAAGGCAGTAGCACTAACTGTGGAGTGTAGTTCTGTGGTGACACAGAGAATGCCCCAAAAGCTCAAAGACTTGGGAGTTTCACTCTCTTAATTTAAATTGGTAATAGTGAGGTGGTCTACACACTTAGTAACTTTGGAGCAAGTATCAACTTGATGTCCCTCTCTTTGTTTAATACCTTAGGCCTGGGGAAGCCGAGACCAAGCACTATGATACTTTAATTAGCTAACCAAACCCTAGCCCATCCCAAAGAAATCATAGAGGATGTTCTAATCAAGGTTGGTAAGTATATTATTCCTATTGACTTTATTATTTTAGATTTTTAGGTAGATGAAAGAGTGCCAGTCATCTTGGGATATCTATTCTTAGAAATAGGAGGAGCTTTGATAGATGTGAGAGAGGGCACGCTTACAATGAGGCTGGATGATGAAGAGGTGGTATTCAAAGTGTAAAAACCACTCAAGATACTATCCCACTACAAAGATTTATGCATGATTACTGTGATTGAAGGGGATAAGTGTGGGGCGTTAGAGTCTATTCCATAAAACACCTCTTCATACTTCCTCATTGAACAACCCAAGCCACAAATACCACAGCTTGATATGATATAAATTGATGAGCCTGAACGGAATAAAGTTGAGAAAACTGTTGACCTTGAGAGTTCACACTCAAAATGTCCGAAATAAATAAAAAGATATCATCCTAGTGTGAGGAAAAGGATGAAGGAAAATGAATAAGTGTAGATTGGGTCATGCTGTGACACTAAATCAGGCGCTGCTTGGGAGGCAACCCAAGTTAAAGTATGTTTTATTTTTCAGTATTTTTAGGTATTACTTCACTAGTTTTTGTGTAGCACCCCGCAATTTGGGCTACAATATAGAACATGATTTTGATGCATTGCTAATCCCAAAGCCATAAAATCCTATGCCAATATGGCATGTTAATTATTATGTAGCATGTGAATCCGCTCAAGCTTGAATTTAGACTATAGAGGTCCTTCAAATCAAGGACAAGTTGGAACTATTTTGATCGACTAAGTTTTAGTAGATGTTGTAAAATATGTCAGCTTCCATTAACCATAACTCTTTGTATTTGTTGAATTAGGAAGCCTACTACGTGTCAAATGATAGGTATTCGAGTTAGATTTCCAACGATACCAATTTGCCTAAAATCCGACACCCGAGCAAGAAGTTATAACCTTTCAAAGTGATAAGCGACACCTAACCAATCACCCATGGCCACTGGAAAGCATAGGTAATAGCCTAGGCGGCGCCTATGTGAACATAGGCAATAGCCTAGGTGGCGCCTATGTAAACATAGGTGATAGCCTAGGCGGCGCCTTTGTGAACATAGGTGATAGCCTAGGCGGCGCCTATGTAAACATAGGCGATAGCCTAGGCGGCGCCTATGTCAAGATAGGCAATGGGATGGGCGGTGCCTATGTAAGGAATTCTGGTGATTTAAACACTCCGTGTTGAGGACAAAGTGGTCCTTTTCCACCCTTACTAAGCCCTAAAACATGAGATTTAGTTCCAAGGATCCCAAAATACTTATTCTTTCATCAAAAGTGCTCAAGATTCTCCTTAGGGTTTCAAAATAAAAACCCAAATAGTTTAATATTTGATCGTAGGTTTTCAAAGATAATTACATATTTAGATTCATTAATCCACAAGCTTCAAGAAACACCTATTATCCTTGGAAATAAAGGTACGCGGGGTTATCCAAAAATCTCATGGGTGTAGTCTTTATGAACTTGCATACTTTTAAATGGGGGTTTTCAATCAAATGCTAATATCTTGCTTTCAATATGATTTCTAATTCATTTTCTTTACGTCATGGGAATTGTTTGGCTATATACTTCAATGGTTGAAAACATGCATATGTGATTTGAGATTTTCCATGAAAGTTTATAAATATGAATGATAAATTGTTTTCAAATTCCCATGATAATGTTTCGATACTCCATATTATATTACGATCAATAAAAAAGAGCATGAATTTGAAATAAATATTGTTCACCACTTGTAAATGATGAAACACCTTAGTTTTTACATGATTATGCATATGTGGGTGTGATATTGATGACTTGCAAGTCGGGAATGACGATACCCTACAGAATACGATACGTGATTAAATTAAATGAAATTTGAATGCATTGATTTTACATGATAAAGGTGGATGCTCGAAGAAGGAGTTTGAGACACAAGGGCTTATTGCTGGAATAACGTGTTTGCCAACACGGAGTATTGGTACCAGGCTAAGTGATCTGTGTACTTGACTTTATGTCATTCCCAAATTGGGACTATAGGTAGGAGCCCAAGCCAAGTGATCTTGGGCACTACCATTGGGTTGAGACACCATGCTGTGTGGTCTTGAGTGTCTCTCCCTCACTTATACTCTAATATGGGCGGCAACTGAGGTTTGACAGTTGGTGTAAATTATGTAGGTATTGCATTACACCCATGTGCTTTCAAATGATTTGATACGAAATTGCTTTATAATGGCTCTCAACTATACTTTATAAAAATATTATGTTTTCTTTTGATATCTCTGTGTGCCAGTACTTTTGTGCTGACCCCCTCTCCTCTCCAACCTCTCAAGTTCAGAAGCCCAGTCTAGGGGTCAAGAGAATCAGTAGAACTTTTAGACAGAGTTGCAGATACAAGTGGTGAGCCTTCTATGTTTCAGAAGGTCTTATGTCCTGCAGTCCTTTTATCTTATATTCAGTTTTTGGGTCTACTGGGGGCCTTGTCCCAGTTTTTCGATAGATATTACTTTAGTCATTTGTTAGAGATTTTCGCAGACAGTTGTTCAGAGGATATTTGATGTTGAGGGAACCTTATCTCCCTATTATTGTCTCTTTTCATATTTATGACCATGTTTCTAAATTATTGTGTTTTTTCCACATTTCTTTGATCATATGAATTAGGTGCATGATTACCAGATAGATAGGGGTGTTTCAGGCCTCAATGGTTTGAAATGCTCATCAAGGCTAGGCCCTGGTTTAGGTCGTGACAAACTTGGTATCAAAGGATGATTCATAGTCCTAGGGTGTCTGTAAAATCGCGTTGGGTAGAGTCTTATTTATGGGTGTGTAGCGCGCCACACTTATAGGTAGGAGGCTGCTAAGCGTTTATGAAATATTTCCCTTGTTTATGATTTAGTTCGTGCTTCAGAGTCTGAACTGTCCCCTAATCAATGATCACTTGTGTTTCAGAAACACAGTTATGCCTCTACGTTGTATCGTCGATTAGAATGCTCAGGCAGATGAGGTCTGTCCCACCCATGGGATGCTGACCCATAATAGGGCTCACACTCCAGAATTTTTCCCTACTCCAGGAGTCCCTCCAGTCCCGACCAGGCCACCTCGGGCTCTGCAGACTAATTTTAATCGTCCCCCAACTGCTCAGGGAGATATTTCAAATATAGAATTCAGACGGTCTATTCATATACTGACACAGTTGGTAGCCAACCAAGTTCAACGATCAGAAGATATTGGGTCTGTATCTATTACATCTGAGGCTACTAGAGTCGGACATTTCATGAAGATGAACCCACCTAAGTTCACTGGCACCAAGGTGGAGGAAGATCCACAGGAGTTCATGGATGAGATGGAAAAAATCTTTAAGGTGATACATGTGGGTGAGGTTAAAGGGGTGGAGTTAGCAACCTATCATCTCAAAGACGTTGCGAGTCAGTGGTTTGCCGACTGGGAAGATGAAAAAGGTGAAAGTGCTGAGCCCACAGTTTGGGGCGAATTTGTGGAAGCTTTTCTTGATCGATTCTTTCCTCTGGAGTTAAGAGAGGCCAAAGCAGAATAGTTTATAAATCTGAAGCAGGGAAGTATGAGTGTCTAGGAGTACACTTTGAAGTTTAATAAACTAGCCCGCTACGCACCAGAGTTGACTAGTAATATGAAGGCCCAGATGAGAAAGTTTGCATCTGGCCTTGTTGATGACCTGGTACTTGAGTGTCAGGGGGCTATGTTGAATAAGGATTTAGACTTTACTCGACTGACTGTTCATATACATCAAGTGGAAGAGAAGAAGAAAAAGATTGCTGAATCTAAAGAGAAAGATAGACAGGCTAAGAGAGCTAGATCTATGGACCAGCACCAGAGTCAGCCGCAGAGTGGTGTCTGGGGTAGTAAATAGTCGAAGAAGAAGAAGTTTTGGAATAATGCATAGTCAGCAGCCAGCGCCCTAGCACCCAGACCACCGACAGACAGACAAACTCAGAATTTTCAGACTCCTCATGGGTCCAAAGCTCAAGGTACACAATCTCAGAGCAGTGTGGCCCAGCAGCATTGTACTCATCCGCGGTGTGAGGTTTGTGGAAGGATTTATCTAGGGAAGTACTGGTTTGAGGGGAGAAACTACTATACTTGTGGCAAAATGGGTCACCTTTAAAGAGATTATCTCTCTGCTGGAATAAATATGGGGGGGAGGGAAGGGCACTAAGTCCCAAGCCGCCTTCACAGCTCCTTTTCCTAAGGGTGCCCCTTCAGCTGCCGAAAGCGGTAGCAATCGGTTATATTCTTTGATTAACCGCCAGGAGGCGAAAGCTTCACCAGATGTTGTCGCTGGTATGTTACGAATCTTTTCTCATGATGTTTATGTATTTCTTGATCTCGGGTCTAATTTATCTTATGTGACCCCTTATGTGGCTGTTGGTTTCAGGTTTGAGCCCAAAGTTATTATAGAACCCTTCTCTGTTTCTGACCTTATAGAACTGGATATGATAGACTTTGATGCCATCCTTAGGATGGACTGGCTCCATTCATGTTATGCCACCCTTGATTGCAGAATCCGAAAGGTCGCTTTTTCTTTCCCGAATGAGACACCAGTTGTTTGGGAAGGGAGTTCTGTGGAACCTAGAGGTCACTTTATCTCTTATCTTAGAGCTCGAAAGCTTATCTCTAAAGGCTGTGCGTACCATCTAATCCGAGTAAAAGATTCAAAGATTGGAAACCTTCCTCTGCAGTTAGTCCTTGTAGTGAATGAATTCCCAGAAGTCTTTCCCAAAGATCTCCTAGGAATACCCCCTGATAGGGAGATAAATTTTGGCATTGATGTGTTTCCAGACACTCATCCTATTTCTATTCTGCCATATAGAATGGCTTCCGCGGAACTAAAAAAGTTAAATGAACAACTTGCAGACCTCCTAGAAAAAGGTTTTATTCATCCTAGTGTTTCCCCATGAGGTGCACCCGTGCTTTTCGTGCGAAAAAAGGATGGGTCTCTTTGTATGTGCATAGAATATTGCTAGTTAAATAAGGTCAGGTTTAAAAATAAATATCCCCTTCCTAGGATTGATGACTTTTTTGACCAGCTTCAGGGTGCCAAGTGTTTTTCAAAAATAGATCTTCATTCGGGTTATCATCAGTTGTAGGGAATCAGACATACCCAAGACAACCTTCTGAACTCGATATGGTCACTACAAATTTTTAGTCATGTCCTTCGGGTTGACTAATGCATCTGCAGCCTTCATGGATCTTATGAATAGAGTGTTCCATCAGTTTCTTGACTTGTTCATCATTGTATTTATTGATGATATTCTGATCTATTCTAAGAGTAAAGAGGATCACGCCAATCACCTCTGAATTATCCTTCAGACCCTTAAGGATCATCAGCTGTATGCCAAATTTTCTAAGTGTGATTTCTGGTTAGATGCTATTGCCTTCCTAGGGCATATTGTGTCTAGTGACGAGATAAGAGTGGATCCCCAGAAAGTTAAAGTAGTGAGAAAATGGCCTAGACCCACAACTCCAATCGATATTCGGAGCTTCTTGGGTTTGGCGGGGTATTACAGAAGGTTCGTAGAGAGTTTTTCTTCCATAGCTGCTTCGCTTACTAAACTGACTCAAAAAAAGATAAAGTTTGTGTGGTCTGACTTGTGTGAAATAAGTTTTGAGAAATTAAAGGACAAGCTGACTACTGCTTCTATTTTGACCCTTCTCGAGGGTATAGATGATTTTGTGGTTTATTGTGATGCGTCCCATGTGGGACTTGGTTGTGTATTGATGCAGCATGGTAAGTTGATAGCTTATGCATCTAGGCAGTTAAAGGTGCATGAGCGCAATTACCCCACTCATGACTTGGAGTTAGCAGCTGTGGTGTTTGCATTTAAAATCTGGAGGCACTATCTTTATGGAGTGCATGTTGATATTTATACTGACCATAAAAGTTTGCAGTATGTTTTCTCACAGAAAGAATTGAACCTTAGGCAGAGGCGTTGGATGGAGCTTTTGAAGTACTATGATATGAGTTTGTATTACCATCCGGGCAAGGCAAATGTTGTAGTCGACGCCCTCTGCAGGTTGTCTATAGGCATCCTTTCTCATGTAGAAGAAGGAAAGAAAGAGATGGTGAAGGAAATTTACTGCCTTACAAATCTGGGAGTGTGATTCTTAAATTCCGAAGATGGAGGGGTAATTGTTCATGAGTTAGCTAAGTCATCTCTTTGTACTGAAGTTAAGGAGAAGCAGGTTGAAGATCCCATCTTGATGCAAATCAAGAAAGATGTGGGTCAACAAAAGGTTATGTCGTTTGAAATTGGTGAAGATGGTATTCTGAGATTTAAGGGTAGGTTGTGCGTTCCAAATGTCGATGGGCTTCAAGGTATGTCATTCACCCAGGCTCTACTAAGATGTACCATGATCTGAAAACCTTGTATTGGTGGAATAACATGAAATGTGATGTAGCTAATTTTGTGTCCAAGTGTGTGTACTGTCAGCAAGTGAAGGTAGAACACATGAGGCCGGGTGGTACTTCCCAAGAGATAGCCCTACCTTTATGGAAGTGGGAGATGATAAATATGGACTTCATTACAGGACTTCTGAGATCTCAAAACCATTATGATTCTATATTGGTGATTGTAGATCGGTTGACCAAGTCAGCCCACTTTTTGCCTGTGAGGACTAATTATTCGGGAGAGCTTTATGCTAAGATTTACATTGAGGAGATAGTTCGATTGCATGGGGCACCAGTGTCCATTATATCTGACAGAGGTACGCAGTTTTCATGTCAGTTCTGGAGATCTTTTAAGAAGGGTTTAGGTACACAAGTGAATTTGAACACAACTTTCTAACCTCATACGGATGGGCAAGATGAGCATACCATTCAGACCCTCGAAGATATGTTGAGGTCATGCGTCATTGATTTCAAAGGTAATTGGGTAGATCACCTGCCATTGGTTGAATTTGCTTACAATAATAGTTACTATGCCAGCATCAAGATGGCCTCTTTTGAGGCTTTGTATGGGAGGAGATGTAGGTCTTCGATAGGATGGTATAAAGTGCATGAGACTCAGTTTTATGGGCCTGATATTGTTTATCAGGCGATGGAGAAAGTGAAGACCATTAGAGAATAACTCAAAACTGCTTAGAGTCGTCAGAAGTCCTATACTGATGTTCAGAGAACAAAACTAGAGTTTGAAATTGATGATCGGGTGTTTCTCAAGGTTTCTCCTATAAAGGAGTTATGTGGTTTGGAAAAAGGGGTAAATTGAGCCCTCGTTATGTAGGTCCATATCATATTTTGAAAAAGATTGGTACAGTTGCCTATAAGTTAGAATTGCCTGCAAGTTTGGGTTCCGTTCATCCGGTATTCCATGTATCCATGTTGATGAAATACATTGGAGATCATTCTATGGTATTGCTAGTAGAGGGTATCAAAGTGACAGATTCCTTATCTTACGAAGAAGAGCCCGTTGAAATTTTAGATCGCCAAGTTCGAAAGCTGAGGAGCAAAGAGATAGCCTCAGTAAAGGTACTATAGAGGGATCAGAAAGTCGAAGAAGCAACTTGGAAGTCAGAAGATGACATGAGAATTAGATATCCCAATTTGTTTGCTTTGATAGAGAAGGAGACAAAAGGTTCTATTCCTATCGTATCTTTGATAGTCCTTTATTATGCTTGAAATCATGTCTATCTGTGTCCCGCATCATCATTCGGGGATGAATGATCCTAAAGGGGGGATAATGTAACGCTCCGCAATTCGGGCTACAATATAGACTATGATTTCGATGTGTTGCTAATCCCGAAGCCATAAAATCCTATGCCAATACGACATGTTAATTATTATGTAGCATGTGAATCTGCTCAAGCTTGAATTTAGACCATAGAGGTCCTTCAACTCAAAGATGAGTTGGAACTATTTCGATCGACTAAGTTTTAGCAGATATTGTAAAATGTGTTAGCTTCCATCAACTATAACTCTCAATATATGTCGAATTAGGAAGGCTACTACGTGTCAAATGATAGGTATTTGAGTTAACTTTCCAACGATACTAATTTTCCTAAAATCTGACACCCGAGCAAGAAGTTATGACCTTTCAAAGTGATAAGCGATGCCTAACCAATCGCCCATGGCCACTGAAAAGCATAGGCGATAACCTAGGTGGCGCCTATGTGAACATAGGCGATAGCCTAGGCGGCGCCTATGTAAACATAGGCGATAGCCTAGGCGGCGCCTATGTGAAGATAGGCAATGGGATGGGCGGCGCCTATGTAAGGAATTCTGGTGATTTAAACACTCCATGTTGAGGACAAAGTGGTCCTTTTCCACCCTTACTTAGCCCTAAAGCACGAGATTTAGTTCCAAGGACCCCAAAATACTTATTCCTTCATCAAAAGTTCTCAAGATTCTCCTTAGGGTTTCAAAATAAAAACCCAAATAGTTCAAGATTTAACCGTAGATTTTCAAAGATAATTACATATTTGGATTCATCAATCCGCAAGCTTCAAGAAACACCTATTATCCTTGGAAATAGAGGTACGTGGGGTTATCCAAAAATCTCATGGGTGTAGTCTTTATGAACATGCATGCTTTTAAATGGGGGTTTTCAATCAAATGCTAATATCTTGCTTTTAATATGATTTCTAAGTTATTTTCTTTATGTCATGGGAATTGTTTGGCTATATACTTCAATGGTTGAAAACATGCATATGTGATTTGAGATTTTCTATGGAAGTTGATAAATTATTTTCAAATTCCCATGATAATGTTTCGATACTCCATATTATATTGCGATCAATAAAAGAGAGCATGAATTTGAAATAAATATTGTTCACCACTTGTAAATGATGAAACACCTTGGTTTTTACATGATTATGCATATGTGGGTGTGATATTGATGACTTGCAAGTCGGGAATGACGATACCCTACAGAATACGATACGTGATTAAATTAAATGAAATTTGAATGCATTGATTTTACATGATAAAGGTGGATGCCTTAAGAAGGCGTTTAAGATAAAAGGGCTCATCACTGGAATAACGTATTTGCCGACACAGAATATTGGTACCAGGCTAAACGATCTGTGTACTTGACTTTATGTCATTCCCAAATTGGGACTATAGGTAGGAGCCCGAGCCAAGTGATCTTGGGCACTACCATTGGGTCGAGACACCATGCTGTGTGGTCTTGAGTGTCTCTCCCTCACTTATACTCTAATCTTGGCGGAAACCGAGGTTTGACAGTTGGTGTAAATTACGTAGGGTATTCCACCTAGCTCAGTTGCATTTCATTATTGTTGAGAAAAAAACTATTGCATTACACCCATGTGCTTTCAAATGATTTGATATGAAATTTCTTTATAATGGCTCTCAACTATACTTTGTAAAAATATTATGTTTTGTTTTGATATCTCTGCGTGCCAGTACTTTTGTGCTGACCCCCTCCCCTCTCCAACCTCTTAGGTTCAGAGGCCCAGTCTAGGGGTCAAGAGAATCAGTAGAACTTTCAGACAAAGTTGCAGAGACAAGTGGTGAGCCTTTTATGTTTTTGAAGGTCTTATGTCCTACAATCCTTTTATGTTATATTCAGTTTTTGGGTCTACTGGGGGCCTTGTTCCAGTTTTCAGATAGACATTGTTTCTGTCATTTGTTAGAGATTTTTGCAGACAGTTGTTCAGAGGATATTTGATGTTGAGGGAACATTATCTCCCTGTTATTGTCTCTTTTCATATTTATGACCATGTTTCTGAATTATTGTGTTTTTTTTCGTATTTCTTTGATCATATGAATTAGGTGCATGATTACCAGATAGATAGGGGTGTTTCGGGCCTCAATGGTTTGAAATGCTTGTCACGGCCAGGCCCTGATCTAGGTCGTGACATTTTGTTTTTATTGAGTCCCAGGTTGATGGAAAGTCTGAGTACCGAAAAACCATAGCTAAGGAGCATGGCAACGATTAAGTGTGGGATCCCCAAACCCTCTTGATGTATAAATATACTACTAGCTAGGCCTAGAGGCCTTAGGGAGTATTTCTATCTCTACCTTTTAAAGTATACTTTCGGGACAAAGTAGATTTTTAAGTGTGGGGTGGGGAAATTTCTATTTTTAAGAGTAATTTTTAATTTTTTTGTGGGATATTCTTGTTGGTGCTATATGTGATTACCTGATGCAAGTGTTTTGGTTGTAAAAGCATGTTGATTGTGCGAATTACTACTTTTTAGACTCCTAGGCTTATGATTATGACTCTTGTACTTGTTGGCTTAATTAGAATTCATGTGGTTGTTGGTTAAGAGTCTATGATGATCCTAATTGAGTTGAGAATGTGCCAAGTGTGATGTGAGGTTGTAGTATATTCCTTGTTGCATATGATATCTAGAACTTTCCTGGTGTGTGTGCAGAGCAAAATAAAGAGTGTGGGTTTAGGAGATGATCTAGGCATTTTTTTGATAGTCATGTTTATACCCTTTTTCTAACCTACCCTTGAGCATAATCCTAGTTAACCCTATTGAGCCTTTAGCTTATTCTTTGGTAGCCTCATATGTAGCCTAATCCCTTTTTTGATTGACCTTAATTTGATCACCAAAAGTTCCTAAGCGCTTTAGGATAAAATTAATTGAGTGAGAAATTTGTGCTAAAGAAATTCCCATTTTTAGCCCATTCGTGTTACTATGAACCTATTTTGGCCCTGGTCTTCCTTGGATATTATCCACCTCAACTAAGTCAATTGCTTAAGTTTAAGGTGGCTATCATAGAGGTGCATAATGTATAATGGGTGTAAAGAAGGGTAAAGTCAAATTATGTGTACGTAGCATACTTCCACCATAGTATATGTGAATGAGCTTAATAAGATGAGGCAAACAAAAGATGTGTGTAGACAAAAGTGGTGTAAGTTAGTTTTTAGGGATTGGTCTTAATTGAAAAATATGATGTATTGAAGCGCTTAGGGAAGATAGTCACTATTCTTGGCAAAGTTAGTCCCTACCTATCCCTTAGCCTACATTACAACCAATAAAGACCTATTTGATCATAAGATTCATCATTCTGATAATAGTGGAGTATTATACTAAGGGTAAGCTTATGGTTCATTATGTGTAACTTGTGAATTCTTTGTGAGAGTGAGCAAAATTTGTTTCTTGTACCCATTCTATTATAAATTACATTTATGTGAGTGTTTATGGGTAACTCTCTTGTTGTGAAGGCACATATTTGATAAATGTTGGGTGAATTATAGGATGTCTTTGATTGAACAATGTGCATGATTTTGCTAACTAGGTGAGTCAATTCTTGAGGCTAGGATATTTTGGAGTAGTATTCTTGAACTTTCAATTATGTATGTAGCATGCTTAGTGTAGAAACTTGTATTTTGTGTAGTCATGGTTGTACTATGTTGAGTGTCTTTCTTGTAGTAGAAGTGTAGAGTCTCCTTATCTCATGATGCTTACAGTGAAGAGTTGTTCGAGGAAGAACAAGGCTTTAAGTGTAAGGTGGTGATGTTGGGCGTATTTATGCACTTTAGTGTTGTTATCCTAGCTTATTTAGCTTTGTTTTGAGGGAAATTCATGTTATTTATGTGTTAATGATGATATAAATAATTCTCTAAGTGTTTAAGTATGTGATTGCAATGGTTAAAGGTGTTTTAAAACAAGTTTGGGTTCAAATTGATCATTTAGAGTCTAGACGAGAAAACTAGTTTTACTAGGTTGAGCTAGGTGTTGTTCTAGTTGATATCGATGGATTATAGTGTGTGTATTGAGTTCCTAAGGGTTTTAAATGTGCAATTATGTGTTTAAAAACTTGTTATAGTATTCAAAGTTCAATAAAAACAATCCAAGAGTCAAAACAAGAAGTTAAGATCAACATGCGCAAGCCTAGTCTTAGCTCGAGTTTTTAGTTCACCGTTCTTGATATCGTGTTGTTTTGAGCTCTAATATTTGGTTTTTGATAATGTAGGATGCTTGGTGAGTTGATTTTGGTGATACATTGAGAAAATTCAAGCTGTAAATCAAAGGAAAACAACACCATAAGGTTGGGATGGAAGGAGAAAGGCTTAAGACAAAGTTAACGTAGACAATGTAATTTCTAGAGAGCCCACACGATATGGACGCATCACGGAACTATCTCCCTTGAAGAAATAAAGGATATGAGTACGTCCCTCCATTTTACTAAGATACACGGTGTACTCCTCTCTCCCATAGGCTGGACCAACGTGATGCATTGCTTAGTCCACACACGGCCAATGTGCACTACTATAAATAGGATTCCTTCAATTTTTTGTATTCAATTTGGATGGATCTTGGACATATTGGGGGCTGCTCAATCTGAATTTTAGGGTTTATTTCTCTTTACTTTAGCTTTTTAATAGGTTTAATCATGTATTCATTGATTTAGATTATGGTTATGTCGATTAGTGGTTAAACGTCTCCTTTCTGGGGTTAAAGCGAAGAACATGACTACGATTGGTACGAATTGATTTGATTTTATTTATTTATCATAGTTGGTTGTTTATTTACCCCTGTTATCATTATTGTAAGGATTTGCGACCCTTAGAATACATATATTATTGACCTTGTGATCTCGTGAGGGGGAATATGAAGATAGAATATGGGGGTAAATAGAGTAGGGTTCTTATTCCTTTATAAAATGGGGGATTTGAATTAGCATCTAGGATAGGGATATACCTAGAAGCCCTACTTGGTTCACTATGGGATGAAATATAAATACGTTTAGCTTAGTACTCACATCCCCACTCAATGATGTAGTTGTGGCTCTAAGTTAGATAGGTGGTTAGAGGTAGAGAGACCATGATCATGAAATCAACCCCATGAATCAACAACCAAGATAAGTAACTTAACCGGTGAAGTTCAATAGCATAGTATGATTGTTCGTAGTGTTTTAGCCCTGGGTTTTCATCCATTGATTGTCTCTCGTCTTTACTTTTGCATACTGTTTAATTTATATTTAGTTTAAAGAACATAAGATAAGTCTATGACCGATAACCAGTAACTTGCCAAAATAACCGACCAACATTACCTAAGTCCACAGTAATCCAACAAAGCCTTCTAATAAAAAAATCAAAACTAGTCTTTGTCGGGACATGTCCTCGACTCTGACAATGACAATAAAAATAATAATGTTTATGATAATGAAAATTCTCAATTCTAATCTATGATAAAAACTGATGAAATGTCTAAGCCTTTTGGAGAATGGAGGCTCACCACTTCACCATGATGAAACAATGAACCAATCCGATCCACCTAACTCTGTCCAAAAAAAGTAGAAGTATCTCCAATGCCTGCATCACATGGGGATATATAATTTGTAGATGGTTAGTGGGGTAACACTAGCATGTAACTTAGGGGTAAGGATAACATAATGCCGTGATCAACAATTCAAAATCATTTAAAACCAATGCACATGATCAAATGCATATATATATATATATATCACATGCCAGAATAGGGAAACAAGGCTTAACATGAACTTCAAAACTTTAGCCAGGATTGTGTAGCTCAATTGTTATCACATAAGGAGGCAGCCATAGGCTATGGGCCTAGCTCTCCCCCAGCTGGTAGGGCCCTAGTACGCGGGGCCACACGAACCTAAAGGTATACATATGCACTACGAGGGACTTAAACCTCCCGACATATCAAGGTGACACAAATACCCAATCATGTAATATAATATGTGGGACTCAAACCTTCTAATCATATGAGAATAATAAAGGGACTCGAACCACCAGATCATATAGACCCCCGCGTCGACAACCACAGTTGCCAGTATTGGTCTCTTGGGACCTCAACTTTTATGACTCAGCTACATAACCTTCAGTAATGCCCAATTAAATTATTTATCACACATTCCAATTCATTAAGCCACATTATACACAAAGGCATACATTATTGGTATCGTCATACCAACTACACTTGCAAAGTAACATCAACATGCCACACCAGTTACCATCACTAGGGGAAATCACAATCCCCTTTGGTTTCTATTATACATTAGCTTGGGGAATTACACAACCCCATAAGGTTCAATTAAAAATCATTAAGATTCATTAACCTTTTGCATTATGAAATAGTTCAAGAATAGTTCAATATGGATATTTTTCATAGTCAAAACCAATTCCACAATAGAGGTTGAGTTCAGGTCATAACCACTTCAAAAGTCACAAGTTTAGGAAAATTACAATCCCTTAATTTATTCACCATTCCCATGTATCAATTTGATTTTAAAACATCCATTAAAACATAAGCCATGCAGGGGCAAACATGAAATATCTCTTAAACATCAGTTATTGAAAAACCACCAACCCATGTTTTCAAAAACAACATCAATATTGAATGAAAAACACATTAAATTTTATGCTTTTAGCAAATTAACATTTAGGTAAAGAGTAACATGCCTGAAATACCAAGTTTTATGAAAAGAATTCAATCCTTTGAGCCCTTGGATGCCCTACTTCTTGGTAACTCTAAGTATGGCTACTTGAGAGACTTGAGAGAGCTTTGGAAGTGTTTGAGTAAGTTATGAATGAGGAATAAACCATCTTAAGTTCCTAATAAATGTGGAGTTTTAATTGGGTAAGGAGGAAATTATCCAAAGTGCCGTCAATTCAAAACTAAAATTTAGTCGTCAATGACTGATAATGCTCTACACATCAATTAAAGTGCAAGGCGGTCATTGTTAATATAATAGCCCAACAAGAGTTGGTATTGTATCCATGAGGAACAATGTGAGTAGCGTTAAAATTAGCACAAAATAATGGCTACTCACTAAAATTCAAACCTAGAGTACAAGAATATAAAAATGGGAGGGGGGGGGGAGGGGTTGAAAGGTGTCACAACTAGTATTTATTTTAGAGATTTTCTAGCATTAATTTAGGGTTTTGAATAATTAGAGTTTAATCACCTAAAGAGCGGATCTTGGGTTTATGCCTCCTTAGGGGCGACTTACACATGGGAGTGTGACGACTCGATGCAAATTTTAAGCGCTAGTGATGTGGTAGGATAGGTTGGAAGTCCTTGAGGATAGTTTGTCAACCAAACCTCAAGGGTATAACTCATTGAACCTTTTGAATACCTAATGAGTGAGTTAATTAAAACCACCTAATACTACAATTAGGCACCCCTATTTCTCGGATGGTGCCCTAAGTTCAGTCAACCTCATTATCACCCTTATGTCTAAGGTAGTGAAAATTAGCAAATTAAACCCAATAATTGTCTAATATTGCCTTGGTTCCCACACCCCTCTTTCAAGGATGTTGTGGGTTCCAAATGTTTACCCAAACCCATCTCTTAAGGATGGTTTAGCCTTTCAAGAGCTAGGGATTTTCACCCACAAAACCATTTTTGGGTATTTGAGGCTTTCACCCACAAATCCCAACCACTTTAATCAAACAATAATGGAACCCAACATCACAAACTAGTAAATGCATATGTAAATCACATCCCACACATAATTGCACTCTAATCTAGCATAATCACAAGTAAAAGAACTAGCAACACATTAAAATAGTAAGCAAGATATACCCGCTAACCTCCATTGATTATATTTATGAGAGACTAAGTGAATGTTACTTCAATCTTTGAATACCCACAAATCTTCAATAAGAGTGAGCTAATACTTTACTTTGAAGCTACTCTAATGTATTATTTACCCAAAATTAATTCAATATTTTGTTCTCCAAGAATGGGAACTAAGCACTAGACAAAGTTCCAATAATTGGGAGTAATGGAATTATCCAATCGATAGGGCTTGAGTCTTCTTTTGGGGATTTAGGAACAGATTATTAAAATTACAATTCTTCCCTTAGGCAATATCCTGTGCTACTGCGATCGCATCAGCTTTACCGTGATTGCGGCTACGTAACCACGATAGAATTCCTACGATCGCGTTAGATGATCAATCTTGACTGACCATGATCGCGGCCCTTAGACCACGATTGTGGTAACTGAGGCCTATTTCTGGTCTAGCTCTTCCATCTGCACTTCTTTTCTTATTTTGATTGTTTTCAGCTTGCATCCATATATTTTCATCTCATTACCTATGTGTCTACAAAATGTGGATATTAGTGCATTTAATCATAAATATGCCTCACTTGTTCATTCAAAACATGGTAATGTGCACGAATGATGAGTGCGAATAAGTGGTAAATTCACCACTCATCAACACCCCCAACTTAAAGATTTGGTTGTCCTCAAGCAACACTACCTCTTACCATGAGACAATGCATATGTACTGCCCAAAATAGATGACCCAATAATCACAATAACATCAAGCTTAGTTACTACCCAAGTAGCTCTTCAAACATGGGCAAAGCTATTCTCCCGATACCCCTTAACATCAAATGCAATAAGCAAGGATGGAAAGGACTTCAAGAGCAATAATGTAACAATCACCGATACTCTGGGGTGACTCACTTTTTGATCCCAATCACACTATACTCTTTTTTACCTCTTTTCTCAGAAGGTGACAAAATCACCCGCCTCAACTTGTTCACATGCCTCCTCACAAGAAGAAAAATTTCACACACCAAGCTACCAAATATAGAACAAGGAGTTTAAGATCAAAACTCTCCCCCTCACAAGAACTCTCTATGCTAACAAGTGTCATACCATAGACTTGCCTCTATTTTCAATTGCCACTACAATGAATATAAATGGTTGGAGATCTCAAAGAACTTTTTAAGCTTGTAGCGTAGGTTCAGGATAGGGTAGGATATCATTTAGGAACAATCATATTTTATACCCTCCTTGAATGTCTGCATCACACTCACTTTTTACTATGGACAACTTCTTTTCTTTTACCAATGTGCCTACTTTAATTTCTTTGCTTCACATATTTTCTTTCATTTCTTTTTCTTGCAAATTTCATGCAATTCTTTCCTTTTGTGGACCCTTTCTTCTTCTATTCATTTGTTTTAATGCTTAACCACGTAGGCACTCACTATCAACTTTGTGGCCCAAAGTTACTTACTTTAATCTTCACCACCCCTAACTTAGGCTTTTAGCCTCAAGTTGTATTTTTAAGTTCAAGGAGGGTGTGATTTAAAAGAGGGATAAAAGTTAAAAGGCTTGTAATGTATTTGCAAAAGAAAGGTCCAAAGGCTCAAAGTAGGTAACTAGGGATAACATCTATGTACGGGTAGGATATTTAGGCTAAGTGGTCTTCAAATATCACCAGGATGGAATAATATCATCTCACCAACTAAATATAATCAAAACTTAGTCTTGAGAGACTAATGGAGCGAGTTCTAAATGATTCAAGTATATATGAGATTCAGACAAATAAACTCATCGCACATGGCATGTGGACTCGCCAAGGAGGCTCAATTGCTTCTCACGTTGGAGAAAAAAATAGAGTATCTTTCAATATGTACAAGCCAAAAATTTTGGAGTCAGAAAAAAAGAAAAAGTTTTGTTACAAGGTCGCTCACGTCCGTACCCTTGATTTTTGAAAAATTTTGAATGGAAAGAGGGTGTTTTCTTTGAATTTTCACCATGTATAATTTTATAACCATGGAAACAACCCAAGCCTTTGTCTCACATTTTGTATTACTATGGGAAAACCAACCATATAACTACTTAGACTTTGACAATGGCATGTGTGCAATCCCAAATCCATAATGCCACAGGTACTCAAACTTCCCTTGCGTTTGTGATCTGGATGCTATGGGTACTCAGACTTCCCCTATATCCATGGTTCAAAACCCAATCATGAAGATTTTCCCTTAATAATGTCTTCAATAAATCTATCATAGGGAAAATCTCACCGGACATCACCACAATAAAAAATAAAACTAAAGTAAAACCAAAAATCTAAAAGCAAAAACAAAATGACTAATCCATGAAATGTGGGCACCATCAGAGCGCCCAAAGGTAGAAATCCAAAATCTAAATAAAAATCATCCACAATGTCATTAAAACAATCTAAAAAACATCCAGAAATTCAGAATTTCATCAAAACAACATATATTCAGGGTTAGGCACCCCAACTAAAAATCTAGCAGTGTCCCCATTGCATGATCAATGAAAACATAAGAAAAATATAGGAGTGCTCCATGAAACAACATCAGGAGCTACTCTCTCCTGCATAAATAAAAGGATACATGCCACTTTCGTGGCATGATGGGTTGTTTCCCATCTTTGGTAGCTAGACACCTTCTAAACTATCACTTGTGTTTCCATATAGAAGATTTAAATTTTCATCCAACTTTTTTTTTCTATGATTTGAGCCACAGAGGGACAGAAAATTCAGATCTTCCAAGATGAAACATGATAGGGATGAGGACATAACGATGGAGTGTCTATCTCGCCACTTTAAAGACTTGAATCTTCTACCCAAATTCACATTAAATTTCCAGTGTAGCTCCTTGGGTAATGGTGGGAACATTAAGAGGCCACTTGTTGTACATCGGAAGTTGAGATCCTTGGCCTTTAAGTGTGGGGCTCCCATGTGCTCCTTTAGAATAATGAACTCCAAAATGTATGGGTGTTGCTCCTTCTTCTCATGATCCTTTATTTGCTTAGGTAGATGGAATTCATCATATCCTCTAAGCATAATGTTGAAAAATGGTTTGAATGAGGCCTATCCCTTCATTTTTGGGTTGCATCCTTGTTGGCATCATCGCCCCAAAATGGGCCAGAGTTATCATAAGAGATTAGCTTTGCTTCTTCTTTTGACTATTGCACCATTTCCTTGACTTAGGCATCTTCAACAACATTTAGTTCAGTTAGTTGGGAAATCACCGAGGACTCTTCACTACCAAGTGTATCATTGACCACATAGCTTGTTTTATTTTTTTGATTCACCTCCTCTTGGGAAGTGGGCAAGGTGATGGTATTTTACAAGATTTGTTTCCTTGCCCATTTTCTCTATCTTGGCAATATCCCTTCCAAATTCCTCATTGTCTTGATATATGTCATGCACATTCTCCCTTGTTGTAGTTACCCAATCTAAAATGGTTTGAAGTATTGCTTCAAAACTATCGCACCCGGTATGTTGTTCTTCCCTTGTTGTATCATGATACCTATCAAAAACATAAAAAGAACTAAAAATTAGGTTAGCATAATTAGGAGAGGGAGAATTTGGACAATCACTCCAATGTCCATCTCGACCACCACACAAAGAACAATCGTAATCCTAATAGGATCGAGATGGTGCTTCCATCTCTCTCTGGGGAGTATATCTATAATCTTACCTAAAGTGGGGTCCGTGAAAATCTAGACATGGATCGTCAAGATAGGATTTCCAACTACCAAAGTCATATTTATCCCAAGATACCATGGATTAAAGTAAAAAAAACAAAAATCTACCTAACACAAGAAACAAAAGAAAATCACAAATACTTATTTACAAGTTTGAATTTAAGCAAGTAAGCTAATATTTCAAACTAAGTCAATACGCCAAATTGTTCCCCGGCAACGAGGCCATTTACTTTATAACGCTCAAGTTACATGTCACTTTAAGTGCAAGGCGGTCGTTGCCAATATAATAACCCAACAAAAGTTGGGGTCTAATCCACGAGGAAAAATATGAGTGGCGATCAAATTAGCACAAAATAATGGCTGCTCTCTAAAATTCAAACCTAGAGTACAAGAATGTAAACTAGTATTTATTTTTAGAATTTTCTAGCATTAATTCAGGGTTTTGAATCATTAGAGTTTAATCACCTAAAGAGCGGATCTTGGGTTTATGCCTCCTTAAGGGCGACTTACGCATGTGAGTGTGATGAATTGATGCAAATTCTAAATGCTAGTGATGTGGTAGGCTTGGTTTGAAGTCCTTGAGGCTAGTTTGTCAACCAAACCTCAAGGGTGTCACTCATTGACCCTTTTGAGTACCTAACGAGTGCGTCAATTAAAACCACCTAATACCTCAATTATGCACCCCTATTTCTAGGATGGTGCCCTAAGTATAGTCAAACTCATAATCACCCTTATGTCTAAGGTAGTGAAATGTAGCAAAAAAACCCAATAATTGTCTATTATTGCCTTGGTTCCCACATCTCTCTTTCAAGGATGTTGTGGGTTACAAATATTCACCCAAACCCCTCTCTCAAGGATGGTTTAGGCTTTCAAGAGCTTGAGATTTTCACCCACAAACCCATTTTTGGGTATTGAGGCTTTCACCCACCAATACTAACCACTATATTCATACAATAATGGAACCCAACATCACAAATTAGTAAATGCATATGTAAATCACGTTCCACACATAATTGCACCCTAATCTAGCATAATCCCAAGTGAAAAAACTAGCTACATATTAAAATAGTAAGCAAGACATACCCACTAACCTCCATTGATTATATTTACGAGAGACTAAGTGAATATTACTTCAACTTTGAATACCCACAAATCTTCAATAAGAGTGAGCTAATCCTTTACTTTGAAGCTACTCTAATGTATTCTTTACCTAAAATTAATTCAATATTTTGTTCTCCAAGAATAGGAACTAAGCACTAGACAAAGTTCCAATAATTGGGAGTAATGAAATTGTCCAATAGATAGGGTTTGAGTTTTCTTTTGGGGATTTGGGAACAAATTGCTGAAATTACAATTCTTCCCTTGGGCAAGGTCCTGTGCTGCCGTGATCGCAGCTATGAGACCGCAATACAATTCTTGTGTCATGTTAGATGACAAATCTTAACTGACTGCGATCGAGGCCCTCAAACCACGATCGGCTAACTGAGGCCTGTTTCTGCTCTAGGTCTTCCAGCTACACTTCTTTACTTCATTTGATCTTTTTCAACTTTTATCCATATATTTTTATCACATTACCTATGTGCCTGGAAAATGTGGATATTAGTGTATTTAATCATAAATATGCCTCACTTATTCATTCAAAACTTGGTAATGTGCACAAATTATGACTGCGAATAAGTGGTAAATTCACCACTCATCAGTGACTACGGGTCACTATATGACTCATAGGGACTCAGTATGACTCATCACCATGAGTTGTAGCTAAGACAGTCTCCAGGGCACTCACAAACTTTTGACCCTACAATTTAACTAATACGACTCTAATGGGACCTTAAAACTTATAGGGTCCAATCGTTGTCAATACAAAACCCATTTAGGGTAAACACTGGACATCCTGCGATTTGCACCCAATGACTCGTGATGAGTCCTTATGGATCTTAGTGAGCCACTCATACTCAGATAAGAACGTAATCCTTCACTTACTAATTTGGTTGTGATTGGGTCCCTAGGACCCCTCAAGACTCCCTACGACTCGTAGGGGAAGTCGTAGTTAGGACAATGAGGATTAAATTTTAGAAATTTTCAAGAACCAAAAATCCAGGGTGTTACATACCCCCCTTAGGATTATTTGTCCTCGAATGACAAAACAAGGCATTTATTAGCACGATTTAACTCTAAACACAACCACATTTACTTTTAACAAAAATAGAAAACAAAGATGTCAAGGAATACACATACCTCAAGAACGATTATCTGGAATAGGGAATAAGAACGGATACGTGAACTTCATGTACTCCTCAGCTTCCCAAGTCGGTTCTTCAACATTTTGGTTCCTCCAAAGAACCTTTACCGAAACCACATCCCTGGTTCATAACCAATGGACTTGCTAATCGAAAATATCCATTGAGACTTCATCATAGGACAAGAAATCCAAAATACCCATATCACCACCGAGGGATCACCTACACACTTTATCAACATAAAATCACGAAACACTGAATGAATAAAGCTCAAACTAGAAGGCAACTCCAATTTATATGCAACATTACCAACCCTCTTCAAAACTAAGTACGAACCAATATGTCGGGGATTGGGCTTTGCCTTTTTACCAATCTGCATCACTCCCTTTAGGGAGACACCTTCAAGAACACCCAATCACCAATAATGAAATCCAACTCTCTTTGCCTTACATCCGTGTAGGACTATTGGTGACTTTGGGTGGCCTTAAGTCAATCCCAAATCACCTTCACCTTTTCCATGGCTTGGTGTAAAACCCCATGTCTGAAAGCTAATGTACAACATGTGACTCATTTTCTTGAGTTGTACGTACAACATACAAGTCATATATAGTAAGTCATACCTATGGTAGTATGGAGTTAGTAAAGTCCGTTGTTGATACAAGTTGACCCTGGAAATCATTAAAGCATGGTACGAATCATATAAAGTGAGGTCGTAAGTTTAGAAGTATAGGTTCCCTAAGTTTCTATACAAGATACGAGTGGTTGTTTCAAGTCGTATAATCAAGTAACGAGTTATAAGTTACCACTCGTATGTTGACCAGTGTGCCCTCTTTGTCACTGACAAGCTTACGAGTTACTTGTCCAACTTGTACCCTCATCATACGAGTCGTATGGTTGACTCGTGATGACTGGCAATCAATTTTTATAAAATTTAGTTAAAGGGATTTTTTGTCTTTTTCCCTCATATAACTCCCAATCCATGACCTATAACCCTAAAGAGGTGTTATTTTTCTCTATCTTTTAGTCAATTACCAACATCTTTTCTCCTTCCATATTTAAGAACCATAAGATTAGGGTTTTCTCACCATGTCATCTCTCAAGTCTCAAAGTTCAAGTCTTCTTCACAATTCAAGCAATTCCAGGTATGTGGGTTTTTGAACAAGGTGCCCAAAAAGCATGATTTTAAGATTGAATTTATATGTTTTATATTAGGGCTCATCCCTTAAATTCTCATGTATTGAAGTATACCATTATCTTATGATTTTAAGGACAAACATGCATAAAGGTTACATCTATTCATGTTTTGAACTTTAAGATGGTTATTATGCTTTGAATTTTATTACTTTGATTTGGGATTCTGATGAAAGATTTCTATATGGGTATTGAGCCTGATATTTTGTTATAAGCGTTATTAAAGAAAGTAAGAGTTTCAAGATTTAAGAAGAAACATTAAGTTTACAAGAAAGTTTAAAGCTTTTGAAGTTCCATTCATATGTAATATAACATGATTCAAGAAAGCCCAATCTTTTGATCTAAAGATAAGTCATGAAATCCATAAGTGTTCAGCTTGATTATGATTAAAGTAAGGAGAAGCACAACTAGTTTTTAGTATACAAACCCTATGCTATTTTAAGATGGATTTCTTAAGTATGCGCATACATATATTCTGGAAGTAGTATTTAGCACCAAGAAATGGAATGCGGATGAGCGTATCCAAAATTCCTGGAAACTATGATCCACCGTGGGTTAAGCTTTTTCCCAATATGGATGAAGTATAGTGATCACTTGAGTTAAGGCTTTATTTTGATGGCAGGGGTAGAATAACTTTCCCCAATGTAAGACATTGGACTCTATGATAGCTCACATGGTTTATGTCAGTTAGAAGAAACTCCCATAAGAAGGAATAAACGTAATGATTTTAGAAGCTAAGTGTTGTGGCTCACTAAGCTTAATCATATGCTCAATTATCCATGTTTTATGATCTTGCAGTCTTTATTTTTAATCAACTCCAAGGTAA
Source organism: Capsicum annuum (assembly GCF_002878395.1). Classification (NCBI taxonomy): domain Eukaryota; kingdom Viridiplantae; phylum Streptophyta; class Magnoliopsida; order Solanales; family Solanaceae; genus Capsicum; species Capsicum annuum. The sequence goes on from NC_061115.1 coordinate 44,198,399, forward strand.
GTCATTTACGCTATATACAACTCTTATTTTACTTATGCATTCACCCCCACATACTCAGTATATTCCATAAGTACGAACCTACATATATGTCTATGTGCTACATTGTCTTATAATGTAGGTTATGGTGCTCGTTTCCAGAAACACGATTGACTATGGGCATTATCACCTATATTCCAACTTTTGATGAGTCCTCATAGTCTGAGGACCTAACTTATCAGACTCTACTTCATTCATGAAAGTACTTTAATTACTTGATTTCTATTTATGTTCAGGTTTGCTGTGGCCTGTCCTAGTGGCTCTCTAGTTAGTACTAGAGGCTTGTTAGACTGTGTATGTTTTAAGTTCTTGATTTAAGTTTTCCAAAGTTAAAGATTGACATTACGATATGGAATTGTTACCTTCAATTTCTATACATGATAGTTTACCTTTCATGTGAGTTTCAAGCTGAATAGATATCATAAGTTAGCTTGGGACTATTTGTAGACTTGAGCACCATGTGGCGTCCAGGGGGTACTTTTGGGGCGTTAAACTTGATGAACCAAATTAGAGCCAAATAACTTATTTTCACCAACCTCAAATCACCTAATAGGAGGCCTACACCTTCTACCATATAAGGCCTCAAACGTGGATATACCAATGCTAGAGTGATAACTGTTGTTGTAGGCAAATTCTATGAGAGGCAAATTGTCAACCCAACTTCCACGAAAATCACGTACACAAGCCCGAAGCATATCTTCCAATACCTGAATTATCCTTTCCGCTTGCCCGTTCGTCTGCAGGTGGAAAGCGGTACTAAGGGTTACCTTAGTCCCTTAACATCTCTAAAATGACCTGCAAAAGAGAGATGAGAACTTAGTACCCCAATCAGATAAGATGGAAATTGGAGTACCATGCAACTTCGTGATCTCCTTAATGAACAACTTAGCATAATCCTCAGAAGAGAAATTAGTTCTCACTGGCAAGAAGTGAGTAGATTTAGTCATCCTATCCACAATGACCCAAATCGAATCAAATTAGTAGAGAGACTACGGAAGATCAGTAAGAAAATCCATAATAATTCTCTCTCATTTCCACACTGATAACTCAATATCTTGCATCAACCTATTGGGCCTCAAGTGCACCACCTTTACTTGCTGACACAGTATGCACTTAGCCACAAAATTGTCCATATCACTCTTCATATTATTCCACTAATAAATCCCCTTAAGATCATGATACATTTCTGTAGAACCAGGATGAATAGTATAATGCGACTTATAAGCTTTGGCCTAAATTCTTCCTTGCAACCCATCAACATCGAGAACACATAATCTAACTTGGTAACTCAAGATGCCATCGCCATCGATCTAAAAAATCATCACTTTAATCTCACTTGATCTATAGTGCAAACACCACAACTAACAATTCCAAATCATGGGTTGGGTAATTTTTCTCATGTACTTTCCATTTTCTAAAGGCATAAACAACCACCTTTCCATGCTATATTAATACACACCCCAGTCCGACCCCTAATGCACACAATAGACCAAAAAACCATCAGTGCTCTTAGACAGAGTCAAATCTGAAGTTGAAGTTAACTTATCCTTTAGTTTCTTGAAACTACCCTCACAAGCATCAGACCACAAGAATTTTACCTTCTTCTGAGTCAACTTAGTCAATGGGTCAACAGTAGAAGAAAAAATTTCCATAGACCTTCTATAATAATCGGCTAAACCTAAGAAGCTCCGAAAGTCGATTGGAGTCATGGGTCTAGGCCACCTTTTAACCACCACAACCTTTTATGGATCTACCGTGATCCTTTCACTAGAGATAACTTGTCCAAGATAAGTCACATATTGAACCATAACTCACACTTTGAGAACTTCGCATACAACCGCTGATCTTTTAAGGTTTGAAACACAAGGCGGAGGTAATCGGCATGATCTGCCTCACTCTTGAATACACCAAAATAACATCAATAAAGAAAATAACGAACAAATGTAAGAACTGACGTAAAACCCAATTCATAAGACCCATAAATGCTCCTTGGGCATTTTTCAAAACAAAAGACCAAAATCAGTCTTAAGGATATCCACCTCCCTAATCTTCAACTGATGATAACCCGAACAAAGGTCGATCTTAGAAAAGAACTTAGCACCCCGAAGCTGATCGAACAGATCATCAATACTTGGAAGGGGATACTTGATCTTCAAGACCACATTATTTAATTGGCGGTAATCAATACACATCCGAAGGGAACCATCCTTATGATTCACGAAAAGAATAGAAGATACCTATGAAGACACACTAGGGTGGATAAAACCCTTATCTAAAAGATCTTTCAACTGCTCCTTGAGTTCTTTCAACTCAGTCAGAGCTATTCTGTAAGGAGGAATAGAAATTAAATGAGTGTCCAAAAGAAGATGAATCCTAAAATCAATTTTCCTATCAGAAGGAATACCAGGAAGATCATTATGAAATACCTTGGGAAATTCACAGACCATAGGGACAGTCTGCATAGAAGGACTTTTAGATCTTGAATCCTTAACATACACTAAGTGATAGAGGCACTCTTTAGAAACCAATTTTTAGGCTCTAAGATACGAAATAAACCTTCCCTAAGGTACTAGGGTACTACCTTTTCACTTGATCACCGGCTCATTAGGGAAATAGAAACTGACCCTTTGGGTCTGACAATCAAGAGACACATAGAACGAATGCAACCAATCCATCCCCAAAATCTTATAAAAGTCTAACATGTCCAACTATATTAGGTCTACCAAGGTCTTCCTATCATAGACCGACATCACACAACCCCTATACCCCCTTTTAGCCACAATGGAGTCACCTATTAGGGTGGACACAGAAAAGGGTTCGAGATATATTTAGGTCAAAACTAGAATGAATAACCACATAAGAGAGGGTAGACCTAGGATCAAATAGATAATATGCATCACGAGAGAAGAGTTTGAGCGTACCAATAATAATATCAGGGGACATTTCATAATTCGAGTGGGTGGCAAGAGCATACAAATGGTTTCGACCAATGTTAAAGCCAAAAATAGAAGTAACAACCATTGGCGCAGGAGCTGATGAAGTAGCAATAGGAATCTTATTTGCCCACAAGTAGCCCTAGAAGGACAATCCCTCTGCATATGGACAATCTGCCCATATTTAAAACATTTTTTCTTCCCTTTTTCACAAACACAACGATGCACCTGACCACAAAATCTACAAGGGGATATAATGGAGTTGACTGAGCCCCACTAGCCAGGGGCTAGGCTCCTGGTGTTCTAAACCTACTATCATACTTAGAATGATGATCACCCAATGGATTCGAATAAGGATAACTAGCCGTAGAGTAGGAACCAGAATTGCCCCACTTCTTCTTAGACCACTTTCCACCATCTCTACCACTCTGTTATTGGCCTTCACCCTGAAGGAAAATAAAAACCTCTTACTCTGCCTCTCATACATCTCTGCTTGCTTTTTCTTTTCCTCCTCTACTTGCTTCATATACACCACAAGTCTAAAGATGTCCATATCCTTATTCAAGGAGGTAGCCTTGCTCTCCAAGATCAACTCACGGGATAGACTAGAGGCAAATTTCCTCATTCTATCCCTTATGCTAGACACCAACTCAGGAGCATAATGTGATAGCTGATGAAAATTTAAGGCATACCCCTTTACTGTCATCCTGCCTTTTTTAAATTTCATGAATTCTTTATCCCTCAACTTTTGGGAAAAGAAGTGATCAAGAAAAGCACTAGAGAAGTTGCCCAAAGAGGAGTCAGCATCATTGCCCTAATCTGCTCCCACTCTTCATACCATTGGTATGTTACATCTTTTATTGGTAAGTTGTGAACTCGACACCCTCCACATCACTAGCATGCTATGTTACATCTTTTATTGGTAAGTTGTGAACTCTACACCCTCCACATCACTAGCATGCATCATACAGAAGATCTTTTCTATCTCATCAATGAAATTGTAAGGATCTTCCTCAACTTTCGAACCAGTTAAAATAGATGGACTCAAATTCATAACTTTGCCAACTCTAGTGGCCTTGTAGTATGGAGAAAAAGAAGCAACATGCTCAATATGGGAGGCCACCAACTAGGTAAGCAAGTGAATCGACTAGCAAAACTCAGTATTAGTCACACCAACTTAAGGTGACTGAGCCGATGGAGCTCCATCAAGACAATCAGAAGCAGCGATCCTAGACCAGGTTTGAACTTCTCGAGCAGGACAATCTCTATCCATATTGTCTTTAGATGGGACAGAAGAGTTTCTATGAACATAGAATCTTCTGGGAGGCATGATCTAAAAAGAAAACATATAAGGGTTAGAGGAGATTAAAGATCTTAGACTCTATAGCTCGAAATAGAACAACAAAAAAGGAAAACATTCCTAAATGCCTCATAGCCTCTCTCTTATAAGTATCGTGCGCTATACACCCATAAAAGAGACTTTAATTGACACGACTTTGTTGGGCACCCAATGACACTAAACCTAGGCTCTGATACTATCTTTGTCACAATCCAAGACCATGAAAGGCATCTCAAGTCCCACATAGACCAGAGACCACCCCTGTACCTAACTAAGTGAACACAACATCCCCAATATTGAATAAAATCCAAACATATAATAAGATAGAACAAGTTAGGATTAAAAAATATAAGATAAGTCTATGATCGATAACCAGGAACCGGCAAAAATAACTGACCAACAGTACCTAAGTCCACTGTAATCCAACAAAGCCTCCTAAAAGAAAATCAAAACTAGTTTTGGTCGGGATATGTCCCCGACTCTGACAATATCAATGAAAATGATAATGTTAATGATAATGAAAACTCTCAATTCTAGTCTATGATAAGAACAAAAGAAATGTCTAAGCCTTCCAGAGAACAGAGGCTCACCACTTCACCATGATAAATTGACAAATTGAGCTAATCCACCTAACTCTGTATAGGAAAAGTAGAAGTATCTTTGATGCCTGCATCGTGTAGGGATAAAAAATTTAGAGATAGTTAGTGGGGTGAACACTAGCATGTTACTCAGGGATAAGGATAACATAATACCGTGATCAACAATTTAAAATCTTTTAAAACTAATGCACACGTTCAATTGCATGTATATATATATATATCACATGCCAGGATAGGAAACAAGGCTTAACATGAAATTTAAAACTTTAGATGGGATTGTGTAACTCAAACATTATCATATAAGAAGGAACCCACGGGCTATATGGGCCTAGCTCTTCTCCAGTTGGAATGGCCCTAGTGCGCATGGTCGCACGAACCATAGGGTATACATATGCACTATAGGGAACTCAATCTCCCAACATATTAAGGTGACATAAACACCCAATCATCAATATAATATAAGGGACTCAAACCTACCAATCATATGATAATAATATGGATGACTCGAATCACCTGGTTATATAGACCCTTACACCGGTAACCGCTGTTTCCAGTATTAGTCCCTCGGGACCTCAACTTTCACGACTCAGATACACGACCCTTATTAAAACCCAATTAAATCATTTATCATATATTGTCATACAGTAGTGATATTATCTTATGATATAACCTAACCCAGGGGCTTGTCGTCATGGGCATCCCAAGTTTGATCGGGACCGAAGACCATCACCTTTACCCAACCCAATCTCCAGTCTCCTGCCCTGAGTTGGCTGAATTTCTAACATATAACAAGATAGAATAGTTGGATAGGGATTAACTTTGGGATAAGTCTATTCGTAGACCAACCCAACCAAGCTATCCCGTCTGCCAAATCATGTGGACCAAATCAACCGAGCCAAACCAATACAAAATCAATGGCCATAAAATAAGACATAGACAAATGGGTTCTAAGACATAATATAATTAATTCCAAAATGAAATACGATAGAACAGTGAGAAATTATGTCCAATGGTGTTAGCCCCAATATCAATTCAAATGCTAAGGATGACATCAATATTGATCCCGTCTATTCCAACCCATAGTAGTTCCAAAAAGCCTCTAACGAAAAGAGTAATAAAATTTGATTGGGACATGCCCCCAACTATAGCCAAAACCAAAATGCATAAGTAATATAGAGTATGAAATAACATCCATGAAATAGAGCCTTTCGGATGCATGAAAGCTCACCACTTCAATCCAAAGCTGTCCCCCGAGTGTCTAAATGCTAAGCCGGAGGAGTAGAATGGCCGATTCTTGCATTGCGTGGGGATACAACCACCCAAAAATGGGTAAGCGTGTGAAGGCTAGCACAAACTAAGGATAAGGATAAAATAATGCCAATTGTAAAACCAAGTAAAACCATCCATATGCACACAAACCATAAAATATATATATAACCATGCTGGGAAAGTGAACCAGGTTTAGCATGCCATTAAAACCTTTACCTGGGCTATGTAGATTTGCCATCCTAGAACCACCCACAGGCTATAGGGGTTCAACTCTCTGTTGAAAGGGCCCCAATACGTGAAGCCGCACGACCAGAGAAAAGAACCTGGGATAACTAGTACATTCCCCAAAATATATAGTATGACATAATGCACACAATTGACCAAACCTCATGTTGGCAAATATAAGTTTCCAGTTTCAATCCCCCCGAAACCTCCACCTTCCACAACTTTTCTACATACCCCCTCCTTTAAGTGTAATTAAAACCATTACGAAATAACCAAACCATTATCCATTTATTATTAACCAAGGCCATTCGTAGTGGTATCATCATATCGACTATAACTTGAAAGTATTGTCCTTAACCAAATCTTTGTGAAATCAAGGGATTCCTATGTACCCATAGATCATATTATCCAATTAACTTGGGGGATTCCCATGTATTCCACAAGTATGCTTATTAAGCCAAACTATTCCAAAACCATTTAAACCATTCATATCATTTAGGGTTCCATTACCAAGTTTAAACATGCATAAGTTACGTTAAAAAACAAATATTATAGTGAAAGCATTGTTATAGGCATTTTATCAAACACATTAGGGGCATAGTATTTTGAAAACCAAAGTCCATTATCAAATAATCATTTATATGCAACCAGTTCTCTAAAACCCCCATTAATGAATATAAAAGCATAATTAAAATGTAGATAAAACATGACCAAACATTTATAACCAAAACCCCTAAATCATATTTGAAAATCTAATATCATACTACATTCAGATTATATAAACATTGCATAAAATTTATTCCTTTAGTTGGAACTAACAATGAGAGAAGAGAACATGCCTTAAACCAAGATGATAATGGAGAGAAATCACCAAGACAATCCCCAAACCAATCCTTGAGATGAAACCCTAGCTTAGCTTGCCCAAGAACTCAAGAAAGGATTTAAGAGTGTTTTCCAAGTATTTAAGAATAGAATAATAGGGAAAATAACCTCCCAAGTGCAATATAAGTCATGGGACCTTATTAGGATAAGTGGGAAAATATCCAGATTTCCCTTACTTAAACTGCATTAAATTACCATCAGAGGGTACGACTTAACCTTAGGAGTCGTACCCAACATGTACGAGTGGCACCCGCCTCTTGTACCCTAGGCCTTCTGATGTGGCATGGAAACATGACACTTTTGATGCTCAAAACCGTGAATTAATGTGTGAACTTAGGATATTTTGTTAGAAATAATGCACTTTGGTGTGAATTACAGGTAAAATACGTCAAAAACAATAGCTGAGAAAAAAGAGAATACAAAGACCTGAAAAAGACCAACTTTGATCAGCATACGAGTCTACCCTTGAGTCGTAACCTATCGATATAAATCATATGCTGAATTGTATAAGCCACAAAACCAACAACTAAATTGAGGAACCAAGTATGACAAAGATACAACCCAAGAACCCCAGTCATAAGCTAGGGTATCAGTTGTATGCTAAAATCATAAGCATAACAAAACCTGAGCTACTATCCAAAAGTGAAGTGCCAAAGCTATATGAATTTGAAGTTTAAGTAGGACTCGTATAGGGAAGTCGTATACAAACCAATGTTTAAGAATTGGAAAGGAAAGTACCATATGAATACGAATGAAGGACATGAGTCGTATACTTAGTTATGACTCATAAGTGGAAGTCGTATGCTGAACAGAGAATTGAATACTTGGGAAGATTAGATACTGGAATGGTTACAACAAGGCAAGGTACGACTCGTAAGGTGAGGATACGAGTGAAGACCTAGGCGTACCGACTACTGTTTAACTTTATCTTTCCCATTTTTAATAGGATTTTTACGTTAATTTGAGATACTATTAATATCCTAGGGTTTATCTTTTATTAGGCTACACGTTGTTACATTCCATAGCATTCTACTACATATAATTATATACTCTTACAATTGTTCTTGAGATTTTTAGAGTTTTATTCAATAAATAACTTTGGAGTTTATTCATATTATTATTGTGCAATTGATTTTATGTTTTATTCATTGATAATCATGATTTATTTCATAAATATGAGCGACTATTCTATTCGGTTAGGGTTATGGGAACCCTGACAAATTTCTACGTAGAGGAAGTGTGAGACTCAATTATTCTAGGGTTTCTGTATGTATCTTAATTTTTCTTGGGTATAATTAAGCTTATAGAAGCTGCAGATGCTTGGGATTGCCTGAATTCACATCCATTCGATAACCAAGAAGCTTACGATTAGGAAAAATAAGATTTAATAAAGTTATTTGGGTCACGATAACCAAGTTTCTCATCTTATTACTTATTAAGTATAACTAATGCCGTAGCAAGGGGTAACAAGGCAATACTCTGAGACAATAACCAAGTCAAAGGAAGAAATTTATCTTTTGGATTTACCTAGCCTATAGACTTTGTGTGCAAAATAATAGACTAATTGGGTTGAACACGAGAAGTTTATACAATTGAGAAGGCAGGGGGAACACATACCTAGCGCTCGTCTCATATTGATTTCACCTCAACAACACTCAAGAATTTGTTACTATTTGCAATTGATAACAAAACCCCCTATTTACTTCCCTGTTCTACTCGTGGATTACATCAAGGCAAGCAACTGTTCACATTTTCCCTGTGGAATTGACCCCAACCTTGTTGGGTTACTATATTCGCAATCGACCAAATTATACTTCAAGTTGAGGTATATTTTGGGCAACATCAAATTTTAGCCCCATTGTCGGGAAGATAATTTGAATAGTGAATTGAATTGGTAAAGTTCATGGGTTTTTAATCTTTCAATTTTGATTTGGGCATACATCGGTGTATGCCAAGCGATAGGAGTAGAGGTAATTTCTTACTCCCTTTTAATCTAGAACCTGAGAGAATCCTTCAAACACCAAGAAAAATGGCAGAACCAGTTTATGACCGGATTCAAGATCCCCCACTTATGGATCCAAGAGTGGCACTACCACAACAACTCTACTGTAGAGTCTAAGATATAATAATACACATAAATAATAAACTCACCTTGAAAGACTATATTTTAAAGTGTACAACCCACTGCTAGTACTTTTCTCTAAGATAGAACTCTTAACTTTCTATAGCCCCAATAGTCATCATATAATAACTTAAACACTTACTAACTTAGAATCTTTAAGAGTGTAACCATACCCTGAGTTCACACCATCTAGAATTTCAATCTCTTCTTTCTATTAACTCAATCATCCAAAAATTCAAACTTAGATTCTAACACTTAACATGGATATCCATAGAACTTCTCATACACTATTACCCACTTGTTACTACTGATAGGAATCATGAAACACTAATCCACACAAATATTTATAAACATACTCAACCTTATCAAGCTTTTCTATCATTATGGTCACTGCCTAATCTCTATCCTGACTAAAGCATTAACATACTCTAAGTCTCCCTTAATTGAGAAATCTCTGTCAGAGTGCTATTAAACAAACTATACAACACCTTTCTAGCTACAGGATACATAATCTACAAAATTAAGATAAAGACTATCCCCACTTTACTGCTGTTAACTTCTGGGTTTGTGCTTCTAACTCTTGATCATAGGCTGTCATAGGATTTTGAGAAGGGATCTATGGCTTAGTGCACAATTTTCATGATCATGAATGAAATCTTTCAAAATTTTAAACATAAAGGCACTAATGGGATCCTTTTGAGCATGCGTGAAATCTCATAATTATCTATGAAGATCATTTGAGAAAACTCTATCAGTAGTAGTTTAAGCTTGATTGTTTTTGTTACCTAAAAAATAAGGCAGAGTCTACATGAATGGAGGAATGTAAGAATCTACATAAGTTTCTTAGAAAACATCTCTACAGCATGATCTAAGATATGAAAGAAGGGAAATATTTCATAAATTTCTTGTAACCTCTTGAAGAAAAGTACAGACGTCTTTGTGATGTTTTGCAAGACTCTACTAGACACGACTTCATAGACACCCTAGGAAACCTAAAATTTATGCTCTAATACCAAGTTTGTCATGAACCGAGACTACCCCCTCTTCGTAACATGGTGCTTAGTACCACAAGTGATCCCTAGCTAACCCATGTACTAGCATGATACTTGAATAACTAATTTAATATATATATATATATATATATATATATATATATATAAATGCTAAGTAACTGAGTAGAATTATAATCAACATGAGATAAACTATTTCAATAAATAACTGATCAAAGATTACAACACTAAAATCTTAGAGAGAGAGACACAAAAATTACAAATACTAACTTTTACTGACCATCTATGAAGCCTCTACTATATTGAACATAGGTAGTTGGAACATGGCCCCAAATATCCCTAATCAATACATAAGAATAATGAAAACAAAATATAGGAACTACAACTGACTTTAGTCTCCAAAATAAGAGAGCTCATCACCTGCTGGCTGAATGCTTAGAACTATTTGACCTTGATTTATGGACTATCTATGGTACCTTCATCATAAAGAAATATAGCCACAAATGCATATATGTGGTCAATACTTTGGAATGTATTGAGTATGTGAGATATGTACTAAATCATGGAAATACGTAATATATGCTTCAAAGATGAGGACATATGCTATTTGCTGAAATATGCATTTAAATCATAGCTGTATGTAAAAACTATGAGACTTTTTAAAATTTCAGTTAGCTTGAAAGTAGTAGAAATATGAGTACCATATACAAACCTCAAGCTAAAGCTGATTAGGCTGTAAAACCGTACTGAGGATCATCTATGAATACTGATCATAAATGCATGAATATAAAAAATAAATGCATGACCAAGTAAAGAAAGTGATAAAATGATCTGAATAATTGAATAACTGATAAACTGAACACTTGGTCATACAAACCTGAGCTGATATAATCTGATTACTGAACTAAGATTACGGGAGCTCACATTTAACCAACATGCCCTAGTCTAATATAATTGGAGTCCAACCTATAACCTCAGTTGGAAAGGTATCAGTACCTTGCCATGGGTACCGACACTAGCTGTTTGGATCCACTATGATGATGTCTCGAAGGACTAGGGTGTCAGTCCTTTACTGGTGGGTGACTCCTAAGAGAGTACCAGTCCTCTATTTGAGGGTGAAATCTCATAACCTACATTGACTACATAGTTTTTGAACTTAGGGACTTCTACTAAAGGTCTCATTCCTCTATTGGCGAGTGAACCTTCCTCCCTAGGTTCTCTCGGTGCTAAATCCTACTCCCAACTAAAACACACTAAAATGTAAGTTGGTATATATACTGATAACGTATATGTTCAAGTCATGGTATTTTGAAAATAATAGTGCATACATAATATGAAGTAATCATGAACATGTAAACTGATGTATTTAGCATGATGTAATACCGGCGAGTGCTCGTTATGACAATGTTATAGACTTTATGAGATAAACATGATAGATTAACTTGAAATCTTGAAAATTGTAACATGCAAGATCAGCTGGGTATTGGGTGTTCATAACCCACTAGCATGGAAAATAATATAATTAAATATAATGATTTTATTATTATGACATGATAGGAAATTTCATGACCAAAACTCAAGAATCCAATAATTTTATCAATGTATTGAATCATCATGATTAGAGTAAGAAAGAATAATTGAAACTATAAGGAAACACTATTTCATAGTAGAATTCAAGAATTACATAGAGGAAATCATGGAATTTATACTTTTCATGGAACCCTAAATCACAATAGAATTAAACTTGAGAATTGGGGAAAACAATGGGATTCAATGGGTGAAAAGAACCCATTGATGAATATTCCACATACTTGAATTTCTTGAATTCTTGAAGGAAAGAATGAATTTGGATCCTTGGAAGTTGAATTTTTTAAGATGAACCCTTATTTGGTGTTTTCTTGAGGATTTGGGAGAAGAAGGATTGTGTAATTGGTGTGTTTTGGGGTTAAGGGATGATCAATTCACGTTACTATTAGTTATAGGGTTGTTTGGGATGTAAAGGACTAGTTTACCTCAAAAAATTGAAGAGAAAAGTGGATTTTAGCATTTTTGAACAAAGTTCATGCCCGCTGCTTATTGCGGGGCCCAAGGTCAGTGACACACTGAAACCGCGAACCCTCACTAGTTGCTCACAAAATTGCGTATAACCTTTTGCTCAGGTATCGGATTAAGGAAATATTAGATGTGTTCGAAAAAGAAATTAATTATCTATAATTTGGTGGGTATTGAGATCCAAAATTACATATATTCCAGAAGTAATACAAAATCAAAGTTGACCCTTGTAGGATTGAATACAAAAATTTGGTCGACTCAATAACTCTTAACTCAACTTTTCTCTAATAGTTTCCTATGAATATTTTTCACCTCATAAGCACTCTTCAGACTAGGCTAATGATCATGATACTTATATTAATATATAAATAATTCGATTATAGCTTATACACTTAGGAACAATAGTTCAAACTCTAGCCCAAAAATGCAGGGTGTTACAAATACCCAACTAAACCCAAGAAGCTTCGAATAATGATTGAAGTCGTGGGTATAGGCCACTTCTTTAACTCCTCAACTTCCTGTGGATCTACCATGATCCCTTCACAAGAAACAATATGACCCAGAAAGGTCACAACATTTAACTAAAACTTACACTTTGAAAACTTAGCATACAATTGTTGATCCTTAAAAGTCCGCAATACTACTCGGAGGTGATTGACATAATCCTCTTCACTCTTAGAATATACCATAATATCATCAATAAAACTATCATGAACAAATCTAAAAACTGCCTAAATACCCAATTCATGAGATCCATAAATACAAACAAATCATTAGACAATTCAGATGACATAACCAGAAACTCATAATGACTCCCTAATCTTCAACTGATGATAACCCAACTAAATATTTATCTTAGAGAAACATCTAGTACCCTGAAGCTGGTCAAAAAGGTCATCAATCCTCAGGATAGGGTACTTATTCTTCACTTTTACCTTATTCAACTGCCGATAGTCTATGCATATCCGAAGATACCTATTGAGAGACACTAGGACGGATGAAACCCTTTTTAAGAAGATCCTTTAACTTCTCCTTAAGTTCTTTCAACTCAGCCGGAGCCATTCTATATAGAAAGATAGAGATAAGAAGGTATTTGGTAGAACATCAATCGTAAAGTTTATTTTATTATCAGGAGAAATACGAGAAAGATCATCGGGAAACACTTTAGGAAATTTGTTAACCATGGGGACAAATTGCAAAGAGGGACTTTCTGAACCAAAATCCTTAACCCAAACTAGATGGTATAGACACCCCTTTGAAATCAACTTTGAACTCTAAGATAGGATATAAATCTTCCCTTAGGCATGAGAGAACTCCCTTCCCACTCAATCACTAGTTCATTTGGAAATTGGAAACTAACCTTACGAGTCCTACAAATAGCAAAAATAAAGCAAATACATCCCCAATATAACATTAAAATCCACCATATACAACTCTATCAGGTCCACCAATGTATCCCTATAAAATATGGACACCACACAACCCCTATATATTTTTCCAGCCATAATAGAATCACCCACAGGGGTAGACATAGAGAAGGGTTTAGAAATCCACACATGACCGAAACCAAAATGAACAAACATATAAGGGGTCACATAAGAAAGGGTGGAATCTGGGCCAAGTAGACGATATACATTATGAGAGAATAGCTATAACGTACCATTGACAATATCTGGAGAAGCCCCAGATTCCATAAGGGTGGCTAGAGCATAAAGATGGTTCCGACCAGTATCGGTACCAGAAGTAGAACTCTTTGGTGCAGGAGCTAATAAAGAGACAACCAAAACCTTATTAGCTCTAGAAGCAACCTTAGCTGGACAGTGTCGCTGTAAATGCCCCAATTGACCATAATTATAACACCTATTCCTTCCCTCATCACACTGGTCATGATAAAGTTGTCCATAAAAATGAAAAAGAGGATAAGATGGGGCTGACTGAGCTCAACTATCTTGAGACTGGGCACCTTGTGCCTTAAATTGTAATGCCCCAAAAATGGTTCCAAGACGTCATACGCTGCTTAGGACCACAAATGATCCCAAGCTAACCCTTCTACTAGCATAACTCATAAGAAACTAAATAAAATACATAAATCTGAACAAAATAAATGGAAGATGACTCTTTTCTGAATTTGATTAGTATAGAACTGAATAAAAATGATCACAACTCTACTTTTACAAAACAACACTAGATTTAAATACATTAACTCTACTGACTGTCTATGAAGCCTCTACTAATATTGACTATAGGTAGCCGGGACATGACACATAACTATCCCAAATAAGTACGACTGAATAAAGAAAAAATATAATAATGCTCAAACTTTATGACTGACTCGAGCCCTTGAAGCAAAAGGACTTATCACCTACTGACTGGAAGCTGCAAACTGTCTGAATATGGTATGCGTGCTACAACTAAACTGATACCTACATTATGAGACAATATAGCACATAGACATATATGTAGATCAGTACTTTGAGGATGTACTGAGTATATGAGGGGGTGAATGCATAGGAAAAATATTATCTCATCATCATAATTTGTAAAACAATGCATGCTAAATGAAAATAACTCACATAAGCTGGAATATCTGAAAATTGAAATCTATAATAATAAAAAGAAAATCATACTTTGTAAATCTGGTGAATCATAACATTTAGTTCTAAAAGCTGTACTTGTATTCTCTCCTTAAATCATACTATCTAAGTGTAGAAAAGACTCACTCTTAATATGCTATCTAAAAGCTAAAAACTGTAGCTAATATCTTTCTCTAAAGTATAATCTGAGTAAAACTTCTGAGCCTTAACACATAGTATTTCTAAAATCTTTTCTGTTAGTCTTCTCTATTAGGGAAAACACTTCATCTTAAGGGAAAATGCTTTTATCTTAAGGTTTTAAAT
Organism: Capsicum annuum; assembly: GCF_002878395.1. Taxonomy (NCBI): domain Eukaryota; kingdom Viridiplantae; phylum Streptophyta; class Magnoliopsida; order Solanales; family Solanaceae; genus Capsicum; species Capsicum annuum. The sequence goes on from NC_061115.1 coordinate 44,213,763, forward strand.
AAATAAGCTATTTTAAAAGTAGGGGACTTCTTTTGGGAGGCTCTACTAACCGACATAAACCATGTAAGCATTCATAGAGTTCCACGTCTTGCCCACGTTAGGTTGAGCCGTTCTACACTTGCCATCATAATAGAACTTCTTATCTAAAGTGATCACAATCTTAGTCATCCACATAGAAGGGGGAATAATGTTAATCCTACGGTGGCACGTAGTTCTGAGACATAAAACCTTGGCAATATACCCATCTTGGTGCTAAATGCTACTCTTATTCTTATGCTCAAGATTTTAAGAAGTTCACTTCAAAATAGCACAAGGGTTTTACAAGAAAACCAATTATGCTCTTTCTTTATTTATATCTCAAGTCATATAAACAAAGTGGATTCTTTATCTTAGCTCAGGAACAAAAAGGTCAAATCTTTATAGAAAATCTGAGAATAATCTCATCTTAGGGTGCTCATAGCACAAACAATCTTGAAATAGCAATCTTAATTAGGGCTTAGTGACCCAATCATCAAACTCATGTTAAAACATCATAATATTCATGCTTGGTGATGTAAACATTTATAAATCAACTTAAAATCTGGAAATTTCTGCAATATACATGAAAATATGAACATAAACATGCAATTCAACTTCTAAATCATTGGAAATCTCATAAACTCATAAATAGAAATATTGGGTATAAACTCTAACTTCAATTTCATGAGAAATCACATAAAATTTCAGTAAATTTATAATTAAAATAAGTTTTGGGCACAAGGATGAAAGGATTATCCTTGTTCATAACCTCACATACCTCAATAGATGAACTAGACACCAAGGCTTGAATCTTGGATCCCTATTGATGCTTTTAAAGTTGAATTCTTGGAGTTCTTGTGTTGGAAATCCTTAATCTTGAATTACATTGGAGAATTAATGGAGGAATTGGATTTCCTTGGGAAGAAAGCTTTGATGATCTAGGGTTTGTTTTCCTTGAGAGAGAATGCTTTGATTTGGGGAAAATTCAATAAAGAATGACTTGAGAATGATTTTAGAGATTAAATTCCATATCTGGACGAAATAAAATTATGGGAAAAGGCTCATCTAAGCCTAGATGAAGCTTTTAATTTCTGTCAAAATTTTTCAAAATAGGCGCCTGGCGTGACGCGCCATGATTGCGCCAGGCCACTGGAAATAGACAACTGGGAACTGAGGGCTTGGCGCGATGCGGAGGATTACAGTGCCCTTTTTAAAATTTATTTTGACCACCAGCAGGATGTGGTAAGATCACATTGGGTTACTGGATTTTGACAAATAGGAAAATGGACCATTTTGTAATATGTCAATATCGCAGAGGTCCACTGGAATTGACGATTGCCATTTTTTCCTTCTCTGCGACGAGCTGAGAGTCTAGGTGGCATACCGTCAACTTAAATATGCTCTAACTTCTCAACTGAGTGTCGGATTTAGGCAAATTTGGTATTGATAGAAAGTTTATTCCATGGTATTCATCTTTGATGTAAATTCTTGACATTGTAGGGATGAATTTAAGCTAGGAAAAGTATGGGGTGTTACATAAACCCGCCGTTAGTCTGAAAGCAATGATCACCAAATGATTTAGGATATGGAGCACTAGTTGTAGAATATGAACCCTAGTTTCGCCAAGTCTTCTATTTGTCCCACTGCCTACCATCTCTACCACTGTTCTATTGCCTCCACCCTACTCTAAATATCTGAACTTCTTATTCTGCCTCTTTCCTATTTCTGTTTGTTTGTTTTTTTTCATCTTTAACCTATTATATATACACTACAAGCCTAGAGATGTCCATATCATTATTTAACATTACAACCTTACACTCTAGTACCAAGTCCCAAGATAAACCTGAAGTAAACTTCCTCATTCTCGCCCTTATACTAGACACAATTTCTGGGAGAATATCGAGACAACTGGTGGAATTTCAAAGCATAGCTAGTGGAATTTCAAAGCATACTCCTTCATAGTCATCCTTACCTGCTTCCAATTTAGAAACTCCCCATCTTTAGCCTCCCTTAACTCCTAAGGAAAGAAGCGATCAAGGAATGTACCAAAAAACTCCTCCCATATAGCCAACTCGACATCATTACCCCTCGACTGCTCCCACTCCTCATACAACTAATATGCCACATCTTTTAACTAATATACGGCAAAATCCATACCCTCCACATCAGTAGTATGCATCACCCTAAATATCTTTTCTATTTCATCAACAAACCCTTGAGAAACCTCCACAACCTTAGAGCCTGTAATGGTTGGAGGGCTCAACCTCATAACTGACTAACTCTAGTGGACTCAAAACATAGAGCAATAGAATTAACACAGCCTGGTTAATGAGATTGAGAAGTCACCAACTGAGTCAGCAGATGAATGAATCGATGGTACTCGGCATTAGAAATATCTCCTTGGGGCGGTGGGGAATAAATATTATCAACCTAAGAAGCCCTAAGAGGACTAGTAGTGATTAGTAAAACTCTACGAGGGGAAGTACAGTAAAGAGCAGGGACCCTAGACCAGGTCTGAACTCTATAAATAGGGTGAGTTCAGTCAACATTGTCCTTAAGTGGGATAGAGAAGTTTCCACGAGTATCAGATCTACAAGGAAGCATAATCTAAAATGCAAACAAATGAAAATTAGAGGAGTTTTCAAGACCTTAGACTCTATGGAACAAGAAAAAAAAAGCATTCCTAAATGCCTCGCAGCCTCTCCTTTAAAAGTGTTGTGTGCTATACACCCATAAAAGAGACTCTACTTGATACGACTTGTGGACACCCAATGAACATGAACCTAGGCTCTGATACTAAGCTTGTCATGACCTAAAACAGAGCCTAGTCATGATGAGTATCTCAGTATGCCAAGGATTGAAGACCATCCCTATTAACTTAGCCAACCTCAACATAATACAACTAGCGGTGAATGAGTTTCAAACATATAACAAGATAGAGCTGAGTTTTGAACATATAACAAGATAGAGCTAAGTTCCAAATATATAACAAGATAGATAATCAATAACAAGAGGGATTTAAGAATCCACTGCACAACCCACCCATACTTTTTCCACAAAAGCCTCTAAGAAATAAAACATCAACCTATGTTGGGACATGCCCCCGACCATATCCAAAAACCCACCAAAATAGTCTAAGACATAAGTAGAGAAAAAACTATGAAATAAGGGCCTTACGAAGAATAGAAGATCACCACTTCAAAGATGACTCATGGAAAATCCAAAAATCACCTACCATTGTGCAAGGAAATAGAAACCTCTTCGGACCCTGCATCACATGGGGATACAACATCGTAGGATGATTAGCGGGGTGAACGCTAAAATGTAAATTAGGGAAGGGATAAAATAATTCCATGATAAATCATTCCAAAAATAATTCTAAAGACATATGCAAAAAATCATATACATGTATATATATATAAAATATGTTGAGATAGGGGACAAAGTTTATAATGAGAGTTAAAAATTAACCTGGACTGTGTAGCTCAAACCATCATCTATACCCATCAGCTATATGGGTCCAACTCTCACCCTATAAAAAGGGTCCCAGTGTGTGTTAGCCACACGAATTAGGGTATCTAGGATGGCTGGGGAATCTACGATCCTTCACCAATCTATGACTTGTGGACTGATACAAATTGACCCTTAGATGCTCAATCCCTTGGAAACCCTAGTTGTTCTTTCTTGGATAAGTTTAAAAGTTGTTTATGATTGTCTAAGTGATGAAAATAAGCCTATTTATGTGTTTTATTGTCGTGGATTATAATTGGGGAAAGAGGGAAATGACCAAAGTACTCTCAATTAAAAGTGTAAGAAATTAGTCACTAGTTATTTTGGATCACGTCACAACTGGGTACGAGTCACTGGCTAGACCCATAGTATAGGAAGTGACTCAGGGAATCCTTCACTAGTTTGGTCATGAGTCACACCCTATGACTCGTGACCAGACCTTACGGTTCATAGGGTTCTAGTCGTACTCAAGACAGAAATATTTGCTACTCCACTAGTTTGATTATGAGTTCCTCGTTATGACTCATGACCACACCTTACTACTCGTGAAGTGCCAATTATAGCCTGGAAAGTGAGCATAAAACTAAAAAATTTTAGAGGAAAAAATTTAGGGAGTTACAATCACCCAGTAAGGCTACCCTGGGATTTAGAAGTCAGTGATTTACCCCACTATGCTTGCTTAGTTCTTGGTACAGGTACACTGACTGAGGATGGTGCATGTACCGATGAACAACCCTAAAACTAAGAAAGATTTACACCTTCTCATATCTACTGACTATATTGAAACTGACTGGTCCTAGCTCTCTTATTCTCCCTCTCCATTTCTTATAGTTTCCTAGCATTAATTTGTTAATCATGACTCATCAAACATTCAATATCTATATCCTCAGTCAACATGGAGGTCCTACACTCCTTGACTACCAAATCAAACACACTAGTGACAAGCTTACTCATACGAGCTTTAAAATCTGGAGACAATGCTGGTCCAAACTTAGCTAGATGAGAAAAGTTGAGGGAATACTCCTTAACCAACACAGAGCCCCACCTCAGGTTCATAAACTCATCTACCATAGCCTTTCTTATACCCTTAGGAAAGAACTTGTCTAGAAAAGCCAAATGAAACACATCCCAACTTATAGGAGATGCATTCTCACCCCTACCTTCCTTTCATACAGTAAACCAATCATAAGAAACATTCTTCAATTAATAAAAATCTAATTCCATACTTTTATCTTCAGTAATGTACATAATCTGGGTAATTTTCTTTACCTTATTAATGAAAAAATGAGGATCCTCATTCACATTTGACCCAAATAACTCATGTGGGTATATCCTAGTAAAAGTCTGAACTCTAACTGTAGCTAAGTTATCATTCTACTAAAGTGGGACTGCTACTAGCTAATTGCTCTGAACATTAGCATTCACAGTCTGAGCTAACACTTGGAAAATAGTCTGAAACTTAGCATGACAGACATTTTTATTTAGAGTGTCTATAGGTGGTGGTGGGTCTGACTGATCACCATATAAGACCCCGCAAAATTCTCTCGTAGTATGAGCCTTAGAGCGTGTTCAGTAAAGTGTTAATCAAGCCCTAAAAGGTTAAAAAGTGTCTTCCTAAGTGAGAAGTATTTTGAATCGTATATAATTTCTCTAATATCGACTTTTTGTCATATAGAGCATTGAATAAGCTTTCTATCGATACCAATTTCGTTAAAATCTGATATCGAATAAGAAAGTTATGACCGTTTTACTAAGAGCTATCAGAGCCGCCTTGGTGCGAAGGACGGGTTGACAGACCGTCGAGCTTATGATGGACCATCGCCCAGACCGTTGTAACCGAGGAAGTAACTCCCTTTTAGGGTCCAAGTACAATGGCTAGGACGACGGACCGTCAAGGCTGCGACGGACCGTCGTTGAGACCGTCGCCGCTGAGGCAGTGTGGCCTCATCTTGGCCAACGTGGGATGGATGATCCGGCAGACCATCGAGTTTGCTAAGGACCATTACTCAAAATGTTGAAACCAAGGCAGTGTGTTCTTTTTCTGACTGGCTAGCGACAGACCATCGCTTTGATTGTGCAACCCCCGTTTAGTAATTTTAAGACATTTTTAAAAAGGCTTTTTGGTCTTTCTCCCACTCTTTTCAGCCCCTATTTATATCCGATCAAGGCTCACAACTTCATTTCTCATCTTCAACATAAAAAACTAGGGTTTTATACAAATCAAAACCCTTATTTCTTCTTTAAGAAAAAATCAAGAGAAATCAAGAAAATTAAGAATCTCTCTAAGAGACTTCAAGAAAGAGTTTTCCTATGGTATGCAAATATTGATTCTTGGGTCTCTTTCATCCAAGAAGCTCAAGAACCCTTTTTAAAATTTCAAATATCTTATGTTTATGAGATTTAATGATTTATGTGAGTTGAAATTGATGTTCATGCTATATCGAGTTTTAATTCATGTTTTATTTATGAGATTTCAAGCTTTGAACTTATTATGTGATATTCATGTGATGTTCATGATAAACCCTTTTCAAGTTGCTTGTTAAGTGATATGTTTATATTAGTTAAGTGTAGAAATTGTTGAATAAGCAAAGCATGCTCCCCATATGTTTGATAAAATGCTTATGTGAAAGAATTCCAGCCATTATAGCATGTGGACTAGAAATCCCCAATGGTTTGCAAACCCATGCATGCCAAGTGTTTATTGAAAAGCCTTAGTGAATGAATTGTGATATGATAGCATGAAATTCTCCAATTATGTGCTCTTCGATACATGCTAAGAATTTAATACATGCTAAGTGTTTGATGCAAGACCTTGTTGAATGGAGTATGAGACAATAACATGTCTCCCTATACTATCACATGTTTATGATTTCTAAATACTTGAAGAGATGCTTTAGTGATTGTGATGGTGAATGAATGTCCATGGTATTGATTATTCAAGAATGATTATGTTTTACTTTTATGTTATTGAGTCCTGGGCGTATTTATACCTGATAAATTAGCTGCAGTATAGAGCCCGTGTCTCCTCGATAATCTCAGTTAAGCCATGATTCTTAAAACTCAGTGAGTTATAGAACTCTGTACTTTTAGATAGATATAGAACCTAAGAAATCTCAAAAATCTCAATAATCTCAGTATCGCTAGTATTCTAGCCTTAGTTCAGTACTCAGCTCAGATCTTGTAGTATTCAAGTGTTCAGTTCAAAACTCAGTATCATGCAGTCAGATAATGAGATTTAGTAGTATTCTATCAGATACAGAACCAAGTGAATTCAGCATAACTCAGTCAAATCATTCAAGAAGTATCATCAGTAACAGATTCAGCTCAGTTTAAGTTAAGTTAAGAATCAGTTTAGAGTCTTTCAATTGGGAGTAGGAGCTAGCATCGAGCGAGTGTAAGGATGGTGGCTCCCTGTTAGAGAGGCAGAGTCGTTAGGAGCAATCCCTGAACTCCAGAACTACGTAGCTAGTGCAGAAGTAGGAGTCACTCGTTAGAATAAGGCTTGACTATTATATTGCCTTAGGCTTGAATTCCTGTGAGGGTCACCCATTAGAGAGGCCTGACCAGAGTAGACGTATTTACTCGTGGCACGGTATTAACACCCTTCCAGCTGGGGTTACAGGTTGGACCCCACTAGTTTAGATTTGGGGCATGTAGGTTAAGTGAGAACTCCCACAATTACTGTTTTAGTATCAATCTTTAGAGTAGAACTCAGAAATTAAGACTGTCAGATACGATCACCTATCTCAGTAAGAAACTCAGATAGTTTTGTTGATTTATGGACCACCCACTAGATAAGAATGGTCTCACATAAAGATATTTAGTATCAGTATTATCAGATCTAGAGATCACCTATTAGATAGGCTTGATCTCAATCTCAGATTCAGTTGAGTAATCTTATTATCAGATCCAGAGATCACCTGTTAGATAGGCTTGATCTCAAGTCTCATATTCAGTTAAGTAATCTTATTATCAGATCCAGAGATCACCCATTAGATAGAATTGATCTCAGTCTCAGATTTATTTAAGTAGATAAACTTGATCTCAGTCTGAGATTCATATGAGTAATCTCATTATCAGATTCAGAGATCCTATGCTAGATTGGTTCGATGTTAGATAAGATCTATTCTTGTCATTGATAGTAGATCAGGGATTATCCGTTAGAGAGGTTTAATCTCCGATTCAGTCAGCTAAGAATAGCAAGTTCAGAGTGCAGTCATTGATTTGAGTAGATTTAGCTAATCAGCTCTAGTAACATCAGTTTCCGAGATCACTCACTAGAGAAAACTGAACTTAACTCCAGTACTTGATTATAATATCAGGAGATTCAGTTGTTCAGTATCTCAGTATAAGTAGTGAGTTCAAATAACAGTAAAGCAATATCTGAGTTTCAGTATTTTGAGTCATGATGATTTCAATTATGATTTATGCATTCATGCATATGTTCTCATTCAATACTCTCATGATTATTCAGTTAAATAATTGTTCATGCATAAGCCTTACCTTATCTTCATACTTGGTATATTCCCGTACTGATGCATTTTCTTTATGGTGTTTTATTTGACATCATAGTTTCAGAGAAACGAGATCTAGAGTACCCTTTGCAGCTCAGTCCCAGTCAGCAACAGTAGACATAGTAGTGAGTCCTCTTCAGTCGAAGATGATTCTTATTTTATTATTGCATAAGATTTAGTTTATTTTTAGTAGATGGAGTTATTTGGGGACATGTCCCATCAACTCCATAGTTTAGATAGTTTAGAGGCTTTTCAGATAGGTGTATCAGTATTTAGTTTTCAGTTTTGAGTATTTTAGATATTTTGAACCTTATGGCCTATTTTCGCCAGTTTTCTGCATTTATTTCATATATTATGTAGTGCAAAGGTACATATATCAATAGAGGGTTAGCTTGTGGTCCTTCGGGATCATGAGCACCGTGTGATGTTCTAGTTCTAGAAAATCGAGTTATTACACACCATTTTTATATGCGTAAGCTTTGTGAGGAGGTATATTCTATCCCATGAAACCACAAATTAGAGCAGATAGAGATAACTTAAAACCACGATAGAGATCATGAAAGAAGGGATAGTTCGTAATATGTTTCATAGCTTCTTACTTATAAGTGTGGCATTCTTCACATTCATGATCAAAATTCTAAATAACACAACTTGTCAGACTCCTGATCTGAGGTGGATTTATGCACCTCAGTGTTATTATCCAAGCTTATTTAGCCTTGTATTGAGGACCTTTTATGTTCTTAATGTGTTCATAAAGATATAAATGAGCATCTAAGTGTAAAATTACTTGATTTCAATATTTAAGGTGTATTTCAAATAAGTTTGAATTCTAATTGGTCACTTAGAGTGTAAATGAGAAAACTAGTGTTACTAGTTTGAGCTATGTATTGTTCTAGTTGATCTCGATGGATTCTAGTGTATGTAATGAGTTACTAATCGTATTATTGTGCAATTATGTGTGTAAAATCTAGTTTCTAGTGTTTAAGGTTCAATGGAAAAAACCAAGAGTCAAAAACAAGTTAAAGAAAGATCAAAAGGGATAAAACTAGTACGCTTAGCTTAAGTTTCTAGTTCACCATTTTGGATGTTGTGTTGTTTTAAGATTTAATTAGTGGTGTTTCATGATATAGGATTCTTGGTTAGTTGATTATGATGATATATGGATTATAAAAAAGCTGTAAATAAAGTGTAAACAACACCACAAGGCTTGTAATGGATGGACAAAAGCACGGGACAAGATTTGACGTAAAATAGACCTTTTGGAGTCCATGGTGCATCGCGGAGATTAGACACCACTATGGGGAAAGTTACACACCTGGGGAGATTACTAAGGGACCAATAATATTGTGTCTCCACGTTTAGGGCATGTCACACATCCTAGGTACTGCAATAGAGGGCGTGACGCGGCCTCTAGCTTAAGATCGACAGATTTGACCTCCTACAAAATAAGACACTTGAACATAAAGCTATAGACCTTGGACGACCTTGAAACTGTAAGGGAGGATAAAAAACACTTCAAATAGGGGGTTTTCATCCTTTACTTTAGCTTATATATGGATTTTATCATGTATTCATCTATTGTGATTATGGTAATGTCCATGAGTGGCTAAAACCCTTTTCTGAGGTTAAGGCCAAGAACATGATTACTCCTAAAAAAAGGAAAAGGGTAACATGAGAATTTACCCACCCCATATTTATAAATATACTTTGTTCCCAAAGTATACTAAAAAATAGAGATATAAATACTCCCTAAGTGCCCTAATACTACCTAGTAGCATCTTTATACCTCAAGAGGCTCCAACGACCCCACACTCAGTCTTCACCATGCTCTTTAGCTTAGGTTGTAGGTACTCAAACTTCCCATCACCTTATGACTCAACTAAAATAAAAACAATGTAAAGTAAAAACTAAAAATATTGAAAATAAAACCTACCTTAACTTGGGTTGCCTCCCAAGCAATGCCTGGTTTAGTGTCGCGGCACAACCCAACATCACACTTAACCATTTTTATTCACCCTTTTCCTTCTACTTAGAGGACATCTTCTTATTCATTTTTGACCTCTTGAGTATTAAATCTCAAGGTCAACAACTTTCTTAATAATAGCCTTTTCAGGCTTATCAATTAGCATTCCTTTAGGCTTAGGTATTGGTGGCTTAGGCAACTTAATGAGAAAGTTCAAAGAGGTCTTTGGTGGGTTTGTCTTTACCACCCCACACTCATTTAATTCCATCAATGTAATCATACATAAATCTTTGTAATGGGACAGTGTGTTGAGTGGTTGGTATACCTTAAAGACCACCACTTCATCATCCAACCTCATTTTGAGCGTGCCCTCTCTCACATTTATCAATGCTCCTCCCATCTCCAAGAATGGACGTCCTAATATAATCAACACCCTTTTATCTGCCTTATAATACAAAATAATAAAATCAACAGGGATAATAAACTTACTAACCTTGATGAGAACATCCTCAATAATTCCTTTAGGATGGACTTTAGTCTGGTCTACCATTTGAAGTTGCATAGAGCACGATCTCGTCTTCCTCAATCCGAAAGTGTTGAACATTTATAGGGGAATCAAATTAATACCTTCCCCCAAATTACTTAGTACGTGGACCACCTCCCTGTTACCAATTTGAATATAAAGAGTGAACTTCCTAGGGTCTTTAAGATTTTGAGGCATCTTTTGCATCACCACAAAGCACCAACTTCAATATCCAACATCTTAATTTTATTAGTTTCCATATCCTTTAAGTACTTAACATACCTGGGCATTTCTTGCAAAACATCTAAAAGAGGACGATTAATGTGAAGCTCCCTAAACGTGTCACAGAGCTTCTTGAAGCATGCATCCTCTTGTGCTTTTCTTAGCCTCCATGGAAATGGAGGTGGTGGATACACCTTAACCTTTTTAGTAACTTTTATTTTTAGGTACCTAGACTTCCTCAAATAATTAGCAACTTTGTTTTCAATCGGTTAAGCAATCAACTCTGAATCTATCTCCTTATTTGTCTTTGGTGGTTTGTCAATCAACTTTTTACCACCCCTCAAAGTGATTTCCATTACTTGTTTAGGAGGTTCAGTGTCACTTAGAAAACCACCTTGAGGCCTTCTGCATTTGTCCCAACTGATACTCCAACTATTTTTGAAGTACTTGCTGATTTTTGAGTTTAGCAGCCATCTGTTCTTGGGTAGACATGATCTTCTTTATCATGTGCTTTACGTTGCTGGACTGTGTGTTTTGCTGATGCTGAATTTGTTGATTATTGTTCTACCAATAATTTGGCATTTTTGGTTGTAAGTATTTTCATAATTTTGAGCAGTACCCATAAAATTTACTGACTCAAGAATTGCACCACAAATATCTATAGAGTGGCCTCTATTTCTGCAAATCTCACACCATACCGGAGTCTGCTGCACTACGTTCACTTGAGCCTGAGACATCTGCACACCCAACTTTCTGATTATATCATCATTAGTTATATGGAGCTGATAGTTGGGCGACTAAAGCTGTAATACTGTCAACTTTAATCATGCCTGCAATATTTTTAATTGAGCTTTTTGAAGCATCACCATGCCAATCCAAATTTCCTTGTGCAATTCAATTCAACAAGGTATACAACTCATCATAACTTTTTTCTAGATTCTGACCACCTGTAGCTGAATTTAGCAGAATTTTTATGTTATGAATCTAATCTGATCACTCATCATAATACCTCATTGGACTGCTCTATGATGTGGACAGTCCTAAAGTAAAGACTTGAATCTCTCCTAAGAATGATAAAGGTTCTCATCTGGCCTATATTTGAAGCTTAAAATCTTATTGTGAAGTCTCACAGTCTTTCCAGATGGAAATAAGCAAATGAGGAACTTCCGAACTAAGTCATCCTAAGTTGTGATTGAATTTGCTGACTCAGCGTTTAACCACTTCTTTGCCTCCCCCAACAGTAAAAATAGGAAAAGTTTCAGCCTCATATAATCAATTAACACACCCATAGGGATGAATGTGTCATTGATCTCCAAAAAGTTCTATAAGTGGACTTTTGGATCTTCATATGATAACCCAGTGAATTATCCACTACTATGTAAGACCTGCACCATTTTCTGCTTCAGCTTGAATCTATCTCCAATAGCCGATTTTTGAATAGGGGAGGTCAAATTTATTGTAAGTGGGATCGCCACTTCGCGAACTATCCTGTGGGCTGGTGGGTCCTCAGACATAAGAGCAGGAATATCTTGCTCTTCATTGATTTTTGGGTGGTGGTAGAGAAGGATTGGTTCTCTCCTCTATTGGTGTAAGCGTTGTTTGGGCTTGGGGTCTAGTCTAACCAATTTCTGATCCATTACAATAATAGTGTTGGAATAAAAATTGAAGAAAAAGATCTGAAGAATACAGAGTTGCAGATGATACGAGTCCCCTTACGAGTCATCAACACATCATATGACTCATAGGTTGACTCATAAACACAACAACAACCAAAACCAAGCAGAAAAGCTAAGTGAAGAAAAGATAAAACTGGAGCATACGAGTCGTAAAATGAGAATATGAGTCATGTCAAGAAACCATAAGGATGAAAGAACCTCAAGCTCCCAATCAGAGTTTAACCAATAGAAGAAGATGATTCGGAAGTCTGAGTACAACTCATACTAACCAACCGTAAGTATACCAGTATCCAGAGATTAGAAGGACAAATACACAGGTGGTAATGAGTGAATTTCATAAGTCATATGGTCAATATATGACTTATGACCATGAGTCATAAAGATAACACAAAGTTGAAGCCCTGGAAGATCCAACACTAGAGAATATACGAGAGGCATTGTGCAACCTTAAGAAGATCTTATGAGTGGACGAGTGAGTCGTACCTTGTGCAAACATTAATTTTCATTTTCCATTTTAATTAGGATTTTTTGGTTATTTAGAGATACAATAAATACCCTAGTATTTACCTTTTATTAGGTTACACTCTTAGAAGTTCTTTGATACTCTATTACATACTTTACATTATTCTTGAGATTTTTGGGTTTTTATTTGATTGAAGATTTCTGATTTTATTCTTATCATTATTGTGCAATCAATTACATGAATTCTTTGTTGATTATAATGGATTATTGCATGAACATGAGCGGCTAATTTCCCTGACTAGGGTTGTGGGAATCTTGGGGGATTAGCTATGTAAGGGAAGTAGGAAATTCATCTATTCTAACCTAACTGCATGATCTTAATCTTTTTTATATTAATTGACCCTAAAGCTACTGCAGAAGCTTGAGGATTGCCTGTATTCGATAACGCGCTCACAAGGGAGTAAGAGATTAGGAAAAAAGGATTAAGACAATAATTTGAGATTTACATCTATCATATTATTCCATCATCTTATTTAATCAACTTAAGACTCAAAAGGTGAAAGTTGAACTGAAGTCATAGACTAGGAGCAATAAGGTGACACCCTAAGACTCATAAGGTAAATAGTGAGATTTATCAATACGTTTACAAAGATGGTTGATAATACATATCATGTTGACTTTACATGTATAACAACAAAATAGGTGGATTGAACACGAGAAATTTACGAAGTTGAGAAGCCAAGGGGAACACAATCCAAGTGTTTGTCTTTTATTGTTTACAAACTCAAAGCATTCAAGTTCGGTTACTACTTATGATAGATTTCAAAACCCCTCATTTACTTTTCCACACTGCTCATGGATTTCAGCAAGTTATGCAACTGTTCAACATTTTCCTTTTGGGATCGACCCTAACCTAGCTGGGTTACTATATTTGGCATCGACCGCAACATAATTCTTTTGAGGTTAGTTTTGGGCGACATAAATTTTGGCTCTTTTGCTGAAAAAGTCTAAGAATAAATGGTATTGTCCCTTTACTATACTAAGAGTGTTCCATATGGTGCTTTATAATTAAAGCGAGATGGTGAAGCCCTATTTAAGGAGAATGGGCAAAGAGTAAAGCATTATATGGTTAATACTAAAGAAGTAAGTGTAATTTTTGAGATGGCCCTTGGTGAAATCTGAGTAACCAAGGCAATTATGTCATGCCACAATATTAAATCAAGCGCTGCATGAGAGGCAACCATGAGGCTAGTTGGTGAAATCTAAGAATCCAACTTAGCCCTGTCGTGCGGCGATGCTAAATCAAGTGCTTTATAGGAGGCAATCAATGTTTTTGCACTTGATAATTTATAAGGTAATAAGTGTTTTCAGTGTGTAGGACTAAGGATTGCAGAAAAGAGCCAGAAAATTCTCAGAAGTTAGGTCATATAGACTCTTCACGAGTCGTATCTTAAGGTAACCACTTGTGAGTAGGAATCATAAGGATCTGGGTGATGTTGCAAATCCAAGTAAAAGTTTTTTGAGTCTTTACGACTCTCAGAATGAGTTATACCCTTAAGGTACAATTCGTCTCACTAAAATCTATCGACTCCAGAACCCAGGTAAAGTTCTAGGTATTTATGAATGGAGGAAAAGACCTGTAAGCCTGGGTACGAGTTATACACATGACAAACTTACCAGGTCAAAGGTCGTGGATCAACTTGACCTAAATCTCTATTTTAAATAAAACGGGTAGCCAAATCCGATACCCGATAGTACGAAACACAACCCACCTTCATTAATTTTGATCTTGAAGCTCTAAATGCATGATTTCACTTTAAAAAACACACAAATTAGCTTGATTCTCTCATATTGCATGAATTTCACCAAAAAATTTATAGAAGAAAAGTGAAAACTCAAGAACCCTAAACTCTCAATAATTCCAGTAAGTATTTTAAACTTAAATGCTCTACATTTCGAGTTGAAGTTGAATCTAAGTTGAGAATGTAGCATTTGAGTTGAATATATGTGTATGTTGAAAAAACAGAAATCTAGTTCTTCAAAATTTTAGCTTAAAGTGGGAGTTGGAGTTGAACTTGAAAATGTGTTCTAAAAATATGTGTTCTTGGATAGAATTAAAGTGATCATGCTGTACACTAAAATGGTAGTTTGGGGATTATATGTTGGAATCAACTCATAAGTTAAAATTCTATATTGCAGTGGATACAAGACCCCTTATAGCTCGTACCTATGTGAAATGAGTTGTAATAAGACTTATACCTTCTGATAACACAGAAGTTTAACTGAGTGTAGATTCTAGTATGGCTATGACTTGCCTATGTGAGTCATATCCAATACATATAGCTTGTAAACACAAGCCGTAAGGACCTGGGAAGATAACATAGAATTGAGTTTTGTTTTTGGTCTGCTTACGATTGTTGGTAATGAGTCATAATCTATCCTTACTACTAGTTAGAAGGACTTATAAGTAGACCAGTAAACATCCATATATACATTTTCTACCTTACAAATTAGTCATACGACTCGTACCCACATGATACGGATCTTACCCCCAGTCATAAGATAAATAGAACATACACACTGATACTTAATTTTCCTATTTTTCTTTCTATTCCTTATTAATTACTGATGAATGTATGCATATAGGTACCATGCCTACAAAAGGTGCTTCATCTTAAAAAAAAAGTAGTAAAGAAGGGAAATAAAAAGACACCTGTTCCAATTTCTGATTACACAAAGTCATCCAACAGTAGAGGTGACCTTGTTAAATTCCCAATATAATATAGTTTTGGATGGATGACAACAGTTCCCGGCAAGTACAGTGCCATATTAGCGTAGGATTTTTATATGGCGTATAAGCGTGAGTTGAAAAGAAAGTATCAACAGGGTAATTTATAGAGAGGTGTTGACCCCATTCATCACTAATCATTCGAGGAGTGTAGGTGCACCTCTCCCCATATACTATTTCACAGTTCTTGGATGGACCAAACCTCCAATCATTTGTAAACACAGGGGAAATAGATTACCGCATAGAAAAAATGTGAAAGATTACGAGAAAATAACTGGGGCCAAAAGATAAGATGAGACACTTTAAGTAGATTACGAGCTTAATCGTGTTAAGTGGTAAAAATAAATTTTAGGTGGTAGGTGGCCCTAGAGTGATGTTGAAAAAAATAGAGAAACATACACTAAATTTCGAGGCCAATGCCTGGTAGACACTGGCTCGACACAGACTATGTCCTGCTACTGGGGACAATGTGTTAAGTTTGATTTGTGAGGCACTGATATTAGGTTTTATGTCTAGATATAAGTTTAATGTGGGAGAGTTTTTAGCTCAAGAAATACATAATAGAGCTATAGGCAGAGAGAAGTTATTACTAGCATACCTTTGTATGATCACTCAGCTCTGTTTAGTTGTGGGGGTACAGGAACTTATCAAGATTTCCAAGCTTATTGATCCCACACACACTACAAATTTAGGTTGATAAGAGATTCAACAAACCCTATGGCCAGGCAAGCAAGGCAGGAGCTGATATGATAGCCGATATGCTCAAATAGAGTGGACAGTCTGAGGCTGCAAGGACAAATGAGACAGGTGTGCAGACTGAGCCACAAATTGCAGATGCAGTGGCAACATCTAGTTCCTTTCCTCTGGTACAATATGTACCACCTTAACCCAGAGCTATGCCGGCTGTCTTGATAGTGATCTCACAGGCCATGTGGGATAAGGCGATAAAGATATTAGCTACATTAGAGATGAAGGTCCGGTATATAAAAAGGGGTGTAAAGCCCTGGGTTGATACTATGCTAGTAAATCAAGATAGATAGGTGTAGGTTCAATTAGATGTATTTGAGTAGTGGATTACCCGATAGTTGAGAAGCATCCAAATTCAAGTTATAGCAAAAGTGAAAGCTGAGGTGGCCAAAATAAAGAAGATGGTTGATGAGTTATATGACAGACCAATATCCTAGAACCTGTGGTTATAGAGGTTGAGCTTGAGGTACATATCAAAAATATCTGGGAGATCTTAGAACTAGTAGAAGAACCTCAAGAGAAAAGAAAGAAAAGAAAGCACTGGGGTGCAGAAACAGAAGCTATAAAGAAGGCTAAGAAAGATATCCTACAAAGTGAGAGCGACCGACAGGTGAGGGTCGAAGAGATAAAAGCTGGTGCTTATAGATTGAGGCTAGTAATTACTGATATTGAGGATGATGGTGATATAGACCCACCGACTGTTGTACCACTGATCTCACCATCCACAACCGATGCCACTATTGCGAAGACAGTCCCGATAAGTGATGGGACTATGTTGATAATGGTGGGACATGACTTGAGGGCCCACGTGATGATGATGAAGTATTAGTTAGTGCCTTTAGCACCCAGGTATGTTCATCATCCCTTGTATTTCATTGTTACATGCACTGGGATCAGTGCATAGGCTTTAAGTTGGGGGTGGGGGTGTACTAAGGTCGCCATGGGCTATACTTGCCATGTTTCAAAGCTTGTGGCTACAATCTAAAAAAGTTAAGAACTGACTTGTTTTTGTTTTTGTTGTGTGTATGCTTGAATAGTTGAAAATAGAAGGAAAATTTGTACTTGTGGCAGTAGATGTTATTTTGAATAACTATGGCATTGTTTGATTTTGAATAATTATGCTAAAAAATTGATACCTTCATAAATTTTGTGTTAATGTGTTATATGTGTATATTTGTGATATAATTATAAATCTGATAATGACATTAGGATTAGGAATAAAATAACAAGGGCAAAAAATTACATCATTGGATCAGTAGTACCTAGTAGTATAACCCCGTGCGAGTGTGTCTGAGGTGGTACTTAGTTCTCGGTGTGTCTAAATCTAAAACTTGCCCGATTGCTCTTACCTAGACTTCAGGATAGTCGAGTAGGAGATGATCATAGGCTATGTTTGTTGTGAGTTCACTTGAGCCTAAACTCCCAACCAAATAGATATGAATCCCTTGATCCCATTATTTGAGCCTTAATTGATGAATCTTTTGATTACACCAATTTCACCTTCCCATTTCACTTACGATGAACCTGTATTTGCCCTGGTCCTCCTTGAAAACTGTGCACCTCAACTCAGGAAAATCACCTAAGTTGAGGGTGGCTATTATAGGGGTCCGTAGGGAATAATGAGTATGAAGAAAGATGTGTAGAAGAAAAAATAAAAAAAGATAGGTGCGATAAAAATTAAAAAAAATAAAAGAAAAGAAAAAAGGAAAGAAAAAGAAAGTGAGAAAAAAAAGCCGCACTGAGTCCTGTTTGAATGTGCTTTAAAAAGAAAAAAAAGAGATGTAAGGGCAGAAATAAAATAAACAAAAAGTGGTTAATAAGTGGACCCCAGATAAAGCATAGTGTCAAGGAGGCGTATTCACTAAAAAAATCCCAAAAATATACCATACGACCCCTAAACCTATGTTACAAGATGAAGAAAAGTCCTTAAGTGATCCTACTCCAACTATCTTAAAACTAAGGAAGAGAGCACATGGGCAAGCCTATGGTATTCTATATACACAACGATAATTCTTGTGAGTGGAAGCGTCTTTTGCTATATCCTTGAAAAATTAATTGATCCATATTGAGTGAAAAGGGGATTTTTTTGATTGTGAGCGCACATGGGGTATGTTGTTATGTTGCTATACTATTTGGCGAATGTGATTTGTATATGCCTAGTTATCTGTTACTAGTGTAATGTCATCATCGGATTTTTTTTATCATTCCATGTACCAAATCATATACACAGTCAGGTTCTTGAAGAGTAAAACTAGGAGGGGGAACAAAATTGTTGAAAATTGAAATAAAAAGTCTCTGCCATGGGTATCTTAGGATCTTCTCGTTTAAGCATCATTATTGTGGGTAGTAGTTTTTGTTTTTCTTTTGCCTGATGACACAAAAACTTCTAAGTTAAGGGTGTTGATGCACCGTGGAAACATGGTACTTTCGATGCTTAAAACAAAGGATTTACGCTTGTACTTAGGTTATTTTAGTAGATATAATGTGCTTTTGTGCTTGTTACAAGTGAAATAGGTCAATAATAGTGTTGGAATAAAAATAGAGGAAAAGGATCTGAAGAAGAAAAAATTGCAGATGATACAAGTCACCATACTAGTCATCAACACATCATACGGCTCGTAGGTTGACTTATAAGCACAACAAAAACCAAATCCAAGCAGAAAATCTAAGTGAAGGAAATATACGACTGGAGCATACGAGTCATAGAATAAGAATATGGGTCATGTTAAGAAACTGTAAAGAGAATAGGACCTCAGGATCCTAATCAGAGTTTAAGTCACAAAAAAAGATGAGTCAAACGTATGAGTACGACTCATATCAACTAACTGTAAGCAGATCTATGTCTAGAGCTTGGAAGGACAAATACCCAGGTGGTAACGAGTGAAGGCCATGACTTGTATGGTCAAGTTAAGACTCGTGAGTATGAGTCATAAAGAAAATAGAAAGTTGAAGCCCTAGAAGATCAAAATACGAGAGGCACTGTACGACTCATAAGAAGACCTTACGAGTGGATGAGCGAGTCGTACCTTGTACCGACATTACTTTTCCCTTTTTGTTATAATTAGGATTTTTGGGTCATTTTGAGATACATTAAATACCCTAGGGCCTATCTTTTATTAGGTTATACTCTTAGATGTTCTTTAATACTCTATTACATACTTTTACATACTTTACATTATTCTTGAGATTTTTGGGTTTTTATTCAATTAAAGATTTCGGATTTTATTATTCTTATTCTTGTTCAGTCAATTACATGAATTCTTTATTAATTATCATGGACTATTGCATTAACATAAGTGGATAATTTCCCTGACTAGGGTTGTGGCAACCCTAGAGGATTAGCTACGTAATGGAAGTGGGAGATTCATCTATTCTAACATCACTGTATGTATCTTAATCTTCTTCGCATTAATTAATCTCAAAGCTATTGCAGAAGCTTGAGGATTGCCTGTATTTGATAATGTGCTCACAAGGAAGTTTGAGATTAGGAAAAGAGTATTAAGAAAGTAATTTGAGAGAGTTACCCATACTCACTCACAAAGATGCAATTTATTAAAAACTGGGTATAAGATTCAAATTTCGCTCACTCTCACAAAGAATTTACAAGTTACACAAGATGAACCATATGCTTGCCCTAGTGTAGTACTCCACTAATATCAGAATGATAAGTCTCAATATCAAATAGGTCTTTAAAGGTTGTAATGTAGGCTAAGGTATGGGTAGGAAATATTTTTACCAAGAATAGTGACAATCTTCCCTAAGTGCTTTAATACATTACACTTTTCATTCAGTTCACCTATAACAACCATTTTTCACCTCATCTACCTCCACACACATCTTTTGTTTTACCCCATCTCATTAATCTCACTTATATACAATATGGAAGGGAGTATTGTCTATTAATTCATGATTTAATTTTAGCACAAATTTCTTTCACTCCAAACCACAACACATCAATTGTACACACTAATAACTATTACTTTGGGGCGTTAATTTCACCTTTCTCCTACTTGAATTTCAAACTCCTTAACTTAATTAATTTTACACCAAAGCGCTTAAGAGATTTGGATCAAATTAAGGTCAATCAAAGAAGGGGATACAGACTACATATGAGGCTACTAAAGGAAAAAAGTTAAAGGCTCAATATGGCTAACTATGATTATGCACAACGGTAGGTCAAAAGGGGTATGAAACATGGCTATCAAATCAACCCCTATACCATATCCTAAACCCACACTCTTTATTTAATTTTGCTCACACACTAGATAAGTTCTAGACATCATATGCAACAAGGAATACACAATAACCTCACATCACACATGGCACATACTCAACTCAAGTAGGATCATTGTAGGCTCTCGACCAAACAATATCATGAATTAAATATTAAGCCAATAATGTACAAGAGTCATAATCATGAGTCTAGGAGTCTCACAAGTAGTAATTCAAATATTCAACATGCTTTTACAACTAAAACACTTGCATCATGAAATCACACATAGCACCAATAAGAATATCTCACTCACCTAAAATAATTTTTTTAAAATTACTCTTAAATAAAAGAAAAAGGATACCATGGAAATTTCCCCACCCCATACTTAAAAATCTACTTTGTCCCCTAAGTGTACTCTAAAATAGAGATAGAAGTACTCTTTGAGGCCTCTAGGTCTAGCTAGTAGCATCTTTATACATCAAGAGAGTCCGAGGACCCCACACTTAGTCTTCGCCATGCTCTTTAGCTCAGGTTTCTAGTACTCAGACTTCCCATTACCCTATTACTCAATAAAAACAAAAACTATTTGAAGTAAAAACTAAAAATACTAAAAATAAAATCCACCTTAACTTGGGTTACCTCCCAAGCAGTGCCTGATTTAGTGTCGCAGCATGACCCAACATCACACTTAATCATTTTTCTTCATTCTCTTCCTTCTAAGGTTTGGATAAAACACTGACCAATAAGGTTTGTATAGGTTGCTGACCTAACCATGGCTTATACCTTATGAGTTGTAAGGACTTAGTATGAGTCGTGATGTATGAATTGTAGGGTGACTAGTGTGTTACCCAAAGTTTCTATCTTGGGCACAAATAATACATAATGAATCGTAAGGTCTGAGTACGAGTCATAAACTATGACTCATAACCAGACTAGTGTGGATGCTTTGAGCTAATGTCCTAGCTATGACTCATAGTGAAATGTCATAAGGTGTCCTCGCGAGTCGTAGGGTGAACCGTCATCACTGGCGATAAATTTCCAACTTTTATTTAAGGCCACTCTGGTAAATTCCCTTCTTCCCCAATTAAAACCCACATCCATTAAACACACTGGGACCCTATTTTCATTGCTTTAATTATCAAACACACCTCTTAACTCTCTCAAATTCCCCACTCAAAGGCAAGGCAAGGGCTTTAAGAAATTGGCCATCTAAGGCTCTAAGGGTAATTTCTTCTTTATATTTCTTAGTGATTAAGAGATGCATCTCTCTCCCTAAACTTGTGTTTTTACTATGGCATAAATTGGTTTATTAGTCATATAGTTTTGATGCTGGATTTTAAATGGGATGTATTTTTTAAATGATTTTTCTCTTGCTTATTATGGAATAATTATATTTGAATTGACGATTTCTAAACTCATTGGGATGCATAAGAATGGTGAATGAAATAAGGGTACAAGGATTTCCTAAAATTTGCAAACAATTGAAATAGGGATACAACGATCCCCCAAATAATTGGATTTTGCTATTGAAAGTGATGAGAACCTCAACCCACTTGTATAATTGGTTCTAGAATGTGATTAATCAATTGGCTTGTCCTACTTCTTTAAAATTAATACATTTCATAAATGAATAATGAATAAGAATGATCTTGAAAACCTTGTTGGGTACAAGGATTCCCCTAAGTGAATGATTTTCTTAAAAAATTTGTGAGGTACAAGGATTCCCCCAAGTGTATGATAAATGGAGTCTAGGGGTACAAGAATTCCCCCAAGTAAAGGCTTAATTACATTTGCTTGCAATCTTTAGTCGGTATGACGATACCACTTCATAATGCCTTAATAATTGACTCATTGAATTAATAGATGGTTTATGTGTTAAATATTTTAATTGGGCTTAAAGGGGATTATGTATCTAGCCGTGAAGGTAGAGGTCCCAAAATGCTGATACTGGAAACTCATATTTTTGGGTATGAGGGCTGGTCTTGATAGCTATATACTAGTGTCACACTATTTATATTTACAACATGGACGCTATAGGGCATGAGGATTCCCCAGACTTCTATGATATCTTTGATTTGTATGGCTAATGCATATTGGGGCCTAACCAAAGAGAAAAAACTAGTCCTATATATCCCGTGGGTTGTTTCATGACGGTTAAATTACAAGGTATAGGCTAATATTTTAAAGTTCCTACTAAGCTTTGTTCCATTTCCCAGCATTTTATATATATATATATATATATATATATATATATATATATATATGCATGTATGTGTACATGGGCATTGATTTTGGATTGGTTATGGAATGATGACATTATTTTATCCCCTTATTCCTAAGTTACATGCTAGCACTCACCTTACTAACCATCCTAGGACCTACATCATTTCATAGTTTAGGATTAAAGATAATTCTTCTACCCCTGTGAAGTATTAAGTAGAGTTGCTTGTAGATTATGTTACTTGAACTGGTGATCTTCCATCATTTGGTTGGCCGTTATTTCTTAGTTTGGTTACTTATGTTTAGACTATCTTTTGGAATTTTTATTTTGAGCTATCATCGGGGGCAAGTCTCTACATAGATTGATTTTTGGTTCTATTTAGAGGATTTGTGGATTACTGTGAATTGGGATGTTGTTTAACTTCTTAAATTCTTTTTTGAGTTGCTTATCTTGTTATATGTTTGAAATTCATCCCCTACTAGCCGTATTGGGTTCTATTTGGCTAGGCAAAGGGGGTGGTCTCCGATCCTTGGCGGACTTGAGATACCTGTCACGGCTAGACCGTGGTTCGGATTTCAATATAAGCAAGACTGAAAGCTAAAATATCAAAAGGAATAACTCATAAAACAATATCTAAACAATTGTGAGTCATTACATTTGGTTTCTAAAATACTCTTTTATGTGAGAGATTCTCGTAACTGACATAATTATTTAATCAACACAGAGTCCGATGACTTATATCCTCATCGTAATGGCCTAATATACCTTGCTAGGGTATAAAAAACTGTGGTGATCACCTAAACATGTCCGATTGGACAACCTAGAAATATAAATAACGTGCTTGTTTGAACAAACTAAAATAACCTACAGTGGCACGTAGTTTCTGGAAAATAGGATTCTCTAACCCACATTCCCCTCCTGATGCAAGATACTACTCCTAAAATTATACTATTGCTCGTACTATAACTATGAAGTTCACCTCAAAATAGGCATATAAATTGATAAGTCTGATTACACAATATGCCACTGTTTCTATCTCAAATTCTTGGTTTCTTATGTGAACTTCATAGCTTGTTTGAAATCTCATATAAAATTAAAACTGTGATTATAATGCAATAATTTTTTAAATTTAAACTAGTAAACTTGAACTTCTTATAACTGAATACTCAATGTTAAAATTGTAATCTTTTATCAACTCATGAATCTTTATGTCAAAATAAGAAAATTCATCTCATAATAGCAATCATGTAAGTAAAACCATGAGTAAAGGTAAATTCTTGTGCAAATTGAACTTTAAATCACACGATAATTCCATAATATCAAAAGCATAAAAATCAAAGGTTATCCTTGGTCAAACCCCACATACTTGGACTTAGTGAATTTCTTGAGGCAAACTCAAATTGGAACCTTGCAAGATTGAATTTTAGTGGAAAAAAATCCTCTTTTATGTTCTCAAGGTTTTTGAAAAAAAAAAGAGATCATTTAATTTTACGTTATGAGGATGGGTTTTGCATTTAATATGATTGAGAAGTCGTTTAATAGGTAAAAGATCAAATAGCCCTTGAAGAAAACTAAAAAATAAGATTGCTATTTTGGCGTCCTTAGGCGTGGCACACTTCTATCGCATCACTCCAAGCACATGACACGCACTTATCACGATATGACAAGAGCATGATACGCTCTTATCGTGGACCTTCACTGGTTTTTGCGTAAGAGTGTGTCTCCCTTCCTTGGCACGCTCAAACACTTATTGTTTTGGTGTCCCGAAATATCCCAAAATATGTTACAAAAATTTCAAAAAACTTTGTAATGATTTTGATATCATTCCTTATCATGATTCAACTCAGAAATCACCATTTTATACATATAAATTACCAAAATAAAATCATAATTTTTTTTGGGTCTAACAAGATTTAAACCAAATGATGTGTCCTTAAACTCCATAAGATAAGGAATAAATAAGAACGATTCCTTCTGTCAATGCAGTCGGAAGTCTAATGAATGCTATGATATGTATTAGACCTGATATCTGTTATGCCATTGGGTTAGTCAGTAAGACCGCAACATTGGAAGTAAGTTAAAAGAATCTTGAAGTATCTCAAAAGGCACAATTGACTATTTCTTATGTTATCAAGAAAATGATCTGCAACCCAAAGGCTACAATGATCCTGATTGAGGAGAAAATTTAAATGAGAGAAATTCTACCTCTGAATTTACATTCTTTCTTAACAATGGCACTGTATTGTAGAGTAGCAAGAAACAATCATGTATAACCTTATCTATAATGGAAGCTGAATTCGTAGCACTTTCATCTGCTGTACAAGAAGATGTTTGGCTTAAATAATTTTTGGTCCACTTAGGTATGCATAACAATGCTGTTGAACCTGTCACAATCAATTCTGATTGTCAGACTGAAATATCCTACACAAAGGATCCAAAGTATCATGAGAAGACAAAATACATTGATATAAAATATAATTTTGTAAGAGGCATGATTTTACAAAAGAAAGTGAACGTGAAAAACATATATACTCATTAAGTGATAATAGATCCCTTCATAAAACCCATTTCTTGTGATGTTTATGAAAAACATGTAAAGTCATTGGATTTACATAGATGTTGATGTACATTTTTTGTTTTCCTCAATCATGTTCATATAAATTCACATTATATAGGTTAATGTTGATTAATGCCTAATTTTTCATCTTGTTGGTTCATATGAATATATTTTTTTGTGGTATACATAAATTTTTAAGGATAAAAGATATGTCAAACAGATGAAAAGATTGACCAATTCACACAGGCACTCACCTTTATTTTCTAAGTGACAAGTAGTAGAAAAGAGATAGTTATAAACTTATTATTGTCTGATGTGATGATAAAAGAGAGCTCAAAGTTTATAATCAGAATGTCGTTTATTAGAATGTGTTTAGTCATATTTGATTCAAATGAGTTAGTCTGTTTCTAATGCCAAATGTGAGTTCTGAAGAATAAAATGATTGAGTAGATTAGTGAACTCAAAGTTATACATGAGTTGTCAAAAATATTATCTGCATAGTATTTAATTCATAAAAGACATATGATTCATGAGAAGGGAGTCAGTACTGTTATACATGTTTCATACCATGTATGCATATAGTGATCCATAAAGGCGATACAAGTTTAGTCATTACTTGCTATCATGTGAAACCTTGAAAATTATAAGTAATTCTCTAAATTCTACCTTCATAACTTTAATAAGTTTCTTTAGATTCAATTTGGTGTTTGCTTTCTTAGTATATTATCAATAGATCATGATTAACTCGGTCTGGCAGTATATTTCTATAAAAGCATATCATGTTGAGTTTAAGAGATTATTGAGATAAGGAAGATCATTGAGTATTATCACATTAATTGTGTTCATTGACCGGTCCTTTATGTTTGTCTGTGTGACAAGTACATAATGATGAACACAAAATTAAGAAAAAGAGATTATGAGAAATATGAATGTGATAAATGATCTAGGATACTACATACTATAATATACTCTAAGTTTCATTGATCGAGATATTGCATATTCCTAACAGATGTATAGCAACAAAGCTCTCAAAGTATGCACTGGTCACATGGTCTAGTCGTTAAGTATGAAAGTTACAAAATAGGAATGAGAGTTGACCCACTATTTATGAGTAGGAGATGAAGAAAATTAAATTGGGTCACCTATGTGGGTCATCCCAGATATATATTAAGAGGGACATAATATGTAATTATTGATATATTATATTATTAAATAAAAGAGAAGAGACACAACTATTTAAAGAATTGTGTCTCTTTAAAATTATAAAAAGGTTCTTTTGTTTGAACCTACAATTTTTTTCCAAAATAAAAAAAGAAAAACAGAAAGAAAAAGTTCTTGTCCTTCTCTTTTCTCCAATTTCATAGAAGTTCCATTGAAAATTTTTGTGTAGATTTATTGTAAGAAAGCGTTGGAAAAACTCTATAACTAGTACATGATCATAGACTGTGGCTATTTCAATATAGTCTGTGTTTATATATATATGATTGAACTAATTGACTAGTAAATAATATTCCTACAAACGTTTGATTAGATTTAACAGAAAGATAGTAACCTTATATTTCTATTTTATCAACTTTTTAAACTATAAAAGTTCTAGCTTTATTTTGGTTTTTAGTTTAGGCTAGGTCTAAATTTGAATGCACATCTGAATAATTAAGAGGTTGTCTCTAGATCTGAAAACTGAATGATTAAGACTGTTTGTTTTTCAACATCTGAATATGCAAATATTTTTTATTTGTATATATAATAAAATAAAAAATATAATTTAAATAAAAAACTAATTATATATCAAAAAATTATGCAATTTAATTCAACAAAATTATTATTTGATTGAAAAAATATTTATGTTTGTTAGTGATAGTAAAGATGGTTTATAATGGTGATTGCAGTGACAATGATTGTTATTAGTGATTAGTAATATTGGTTGAGATAGTTGTGATGGTTTGTATTGCAGTGACTGTTGTGATGGTGGCGGTTGATAGTGGTGGTGGTGGTTGTGATGTGACATTGCTTAATGTTAGTAGTTGAAGGTGTTGATTGTGATGACTGAAAAATGAATGCATGATGGTTTGACAATATGTTGGTGCTAGTTGGAGATGTTGTTAGTTGTGATGGTGGAGATAGTTGTTAGTTGAGATAAATTGTAGCGATGGTAGTGGTTGAAGTGATGGTAGAGGTGGCGTTACTAGTGACAA
Organism: Capsicum annuum; assembly: GCF_002878395.1. Classification (NCBI taxonomy): domain Eukaryota; kingdom Viridiplantae; phylum Streptophyta; class Magnoliopsida; order Solanales; family Solanaceae; genus Capsicum; species Capsicum annuum. Next base: position 44,241,372 of record NC_061115.1, read on the forward strand.
TGGTGGTGGTGGACAATGAATGTGTGGATGTTGTGATGTATTAGTGGAAATTAGCGTTGGTGCTAATTGTGATAGAGGAGTTCATCAATAGTAGGAATTGGTCGGTAGTGGTTAATGATGGTGGTGTTATTAACGATGGTGAATATAATTAGAATAATAGAGGTAGTAGGTATGGTAGCGGTTGACAATAGTGGTTGGTAGCGATATCTGTTGTTGATGGTAGAGGTGGTTAGTGGTGGTGGGTGGTGGTTGACAATGGTAGCGGTGGTAGAGATGGTTAGTGGTGGTGATTGATGATTATGAATAGAGTAACAGTGAATATTATCCAACACCAAAAATCTTCTTCATACCTATTAAGACTTGAATCTAGATCTGAATGATTAAGACCTATTCAAACTTATTAAGAGCTAAAATCTTAATAAAAAATAACTGCACTTAATTATCTGAAGTCTGAACCATTCAGATTCAAACCTCTATTAAGTGTAAAAAAATGAGCCCTTAGTAAGAGAAGCTTATTGAATTACTCAAAGCAATCTTGAATCTACTTTTGCAATCATAAAATATCAAGGACTCATAATTTTATTTTAAAAGATAAATATCATGATATTTTGTCAAAGGTTAACATCACTTCATTTCCATGCAACTTTCCTAGTTTCTCATTCATATGATTTTATGAGAGATAATACCATTAATGCATAGATAAATTTCATAAAAATTATTATATTATAGATTAGAAATTACTTAGATGTTAACTGGAGGTTTCTTCATCTCAAGGGAAAACTTCGAACATTCGTAAATCTAGGAGAGAATTTATAAAATTCGTGGTAGTTCAGGAACTATTAATATCTTTTATACATATTATGGAATTTGTTAAATTTATAATATATTTAACTGTAAACTAAATTATTATAAAGTATTAATTTAAAATTATTATAAAAGCTCATGACCTTTAAACTCTGAATTCTCTTTTGATAGCTAGTCTCTCGTATGACTTCATAATGTCGTACCTATCGCTTTTCAAGAAATAGTAAAATTATATACTCTTTAGATAACTATTTTGCCGTGATGGATTATTCTTACACTAGTGACCAAAATCATCTCTGGAATAATACTTCAATAAATAAATGGAACAAATAATGCCATCGAAGAAAATTAAAACGATAGAGAGAAACGGAGACAATGTAGTTTAGCGAGAGAGAAATGATCGATAGAAGCGGAACAAATAGTGCTTCTTCTATTTAAAGTAATTAATTGTGTTAGTTGATGTATTTCTAAGGCTTAGACTACATGGTTAAACTACATCAATGACTCTTATAATGATGACTTTAATTTTTTTTGTCCCCCATAAAAATGGTCTTATAAAAGTAACCTTCCTTCCCTTTTTATAATATAGCACAATTACCTATTTGTCCCATAATATCTCAAATAGTTCTAAATAACTCCATAATTATTTATCTTTTAGTTTTTTTCTTTAATTTTTATCTATTCTTTTCTCTCTCTTTTTTAGTTTTTTTTTCTATCTTTATTTTTTTCCCTTTTCTATTCTCAACTTTTATTTTCTAAATTTTTTTTCTCTTTTTTTATTTTACTTTGATTTTCCTCTCAACTGCTATTATTTTTTTTTTTAAATTTTTCTCCTTTTTTATTTTTCTTTGATTTTTATTTTTTCTCTTTTTTAAATTCTCAATCTTTATTTTGTTTTTTTCACTTTTTTTTTAATTTTTCTCAACCTTTATTTTTATTGTTTTCTCCCCTTAACTTCTAGATTTTCTTTGATTATTTAAAATTATTTTTCTTTTTTTTTTTTATGTTTTCTTTTCTTTGATTTCTTCCAATCAAGTTACGCCCCATGAGCAAGAGTTGCTACTACATTGTAGAAGCAAAACTTATGAATTTCAAACAAGAAGTTACGTTTCATGGGCAAGAGTTGACACTACCACATTGTGTTTTGATTTATGAAATGTTCAATAACTCTTACCTTAGAGGCACTGAAGGACTTTCAACTAATAAATTATGCTCCATGGGCAACAATTGACTCTACCACATTATGTTTTCATTTATGAAATGTTCTACAACTCTTGCTTTAGATAAATTATGTCCCATGAGCAAGAGTTGAACTACCACGTTATGTCTCTATTTATGAGATTTTCTACAACTTTTGCCTTAGAGGCAAGACTTATCTTAAGAACTTTAAACAATAAATTATGTCCCACGGGCAAGAGTTGATACTACCATGTTATGTCTTCATTTATGAGATATTTTACAACTCTTGCCTTAGAGGCATACTTCGCTGAAGGACTTTCAAACAAAAAATTATACCCCACGGGCAAAAGTTGACACTACTACATTATATATTCATTCATGAGATGTTTTACAACTCTTGTCTTAGGGGCACGACTTATTCCAAGATTTTTCAAACATGTTACGTACATTGGACAAGAGTCAACACTAACACATTGTGTTTTTTACTTATGAAATTCTTTATAACTCTTATCTTAAAGGCACGACTCAGTCCAAGGACCATCAAACAATAAGTTATGCCCCATGGTCAAGAGTTGACGCCACCATATTGTGTACTGATTTATGAGAGGATTTATAACCTTTTCCTTAGAGGCAAGCTTAAGCAAGGGCTTTCAAGCAACAAGTTGTGCCCTATGGGCAAGATTTGACATTACCACATTGTGTTTTGATTTATTAGATATTTTATAACACTTGCCTTAGAGGCAAGACTTAACTCAAGGACTTTCAAACAATAAGTTATGCCTTACGGGTAAGAGTTGGCACGGTCACATTATATTTTAATTTATAAGATGTTCTATAACTTTTGCTTAGAGGCAAGACTTAGTCCAAGGACTTTTAAACAACAAGTTATGCTCCATGGACAAGATTTGACACTATCATATTGTGTCTTGATTTATGAGATGTTTTACAAATCAAGGACTTTCAAACAACAAGTTTTGCCCCATGGGTAAGAGTTGACACTACCACATTATGTATTGATTTATGAGATGTTCTATAACTCTTGCCTTAGAGGCACAAATTAGTCTAAGGATTTTCAAACAGAAAGTTACGTCCCATAGACAAGAGTTGACACTACCGCATCGTGTTTTGATTTATGAGATATTTTATAATACTTACCTTAGAGGCAAGGCTTAGACGATAAGTTATGCTCCATGGACAAGTGTTGACACTATCATATTGTGTCTTGATTTATGTGATGCTCTATTAGTCTTGCCTCTAAAACAAGACTTAGCCCCAGAACCTCCCAAAAGAATAAGTTATGTTCAATGGACAAGTGTTGACACTACCACATTGTTTCTTGATTTATGAGATATTTTATAACTCTTGCTTTAGAATTAAAACTTAACTCAATGATTTTCAAACAACAAATTATGCTCTACAAATAAGATTTGACACTACCACGTTGTGTCTTGGTTCATGAGTTGTTCTACAATTTTTATCTTAGAGACAAGACTTATCTCAAAGGACTTCCTAACAACGTCAATTTTCTTTGATATCAAAAAAAGAAGATTCCTTTGCGGATTATTCAACTTTTTATTTATTTACAAAATATAATAGAAGTTGAGGAAAAAAAAGAGAACAAACAAAATAGAGAAATAAAAAAAGATATTGAGAAAAAAAGAAAAAAAGACAATAAAAAAAATAAAGGTTAAGAAAAAAAGAGAAGAATAAATAACAACCAATATAAAAAGATTGAGAAAAACAAACATGAGAAGAAAAAAAATAAAAATAAAGTTTTAGAAAATGAAAAGGAAAAAAATGAGAAATGATAAAAAATAAAAAAAATAAAAAATAAAGATCGAGACTAATGAATTAAAAAAAGAGAGAAAAATGAAGAAATAAATAATGTTTAAGAAAAAAAAGGAGAAAACAAGTAAAAGGAAAACTAAAAGTTGAGACAAACGAATTAAAACAAGAAAAAAATAAAAATGATAAAAAAATAAAAAATAAAAATAGAAGTTGAGAGACAAATGAGAATGGAAAGTTTAAAAATATTTGAGGTGTAGAGGAGCAAAAATGTACTTGTACTACACATAAAAAATAAGGAAGATTAGTGTTTAAAGTCTTTTATTAAGAAGATTAAAAATTCCAAACCACAAAAGTTTAGTGGTCGGGACAGTCAAGATGTTGCTTTAAAATTAAAAAAAAACATGGGTTAGAGAGACAAGGTCTCATCCCTCTCTAACATAGGTGTTCAAATTATAGCATTTTCACCGCTAGTTTTCTTCTCCTCTCCAGTTCTTGTCCTCTACCAATGGATAGTAAACCTTCTTATAAGGATGTCACTTCAAATCTCATTACTACTACTGATCAACTTATAATTGTGTTAATACCGAAAATGAATCTTCTAAGATGGAGGGAGATTTAATAACCTCACAATCGAGGAAAAACACCGAATATATGCGCCTTGGAAGTTCTTTGTAATCCTTAAAATATTTTGGGGAAATTTCACTCATCAATACCTAAAAGCCAAATTGGAAGCATTGCGGAAGCTATTTGAACCTATTTCCTTAATCAATTTGGGCTTCAATTTCATCATAGCCAAGTTTAGAGGTCGGGACAGTCAAGATATTGCTTTACAAAGTGGGCCATGGTTTGTGGCTGGCAGTTTTATCTCGGTGTGACAATGGGAATCCAATTTTGTACCTAGCACTTCAAAGATAGATTCCACTACAATTTGGGCCCGTTTCCCTCAATTACCCAGAGAATTCTATGATCTAATAATTTTAGATAGAATTGGACAGAAGATCAATAAATTGCTTAAAGTAGACACGTGCACATCTTCAACTATTCAGGGTCGTTATGCCCGAATTTCTATTCATGTTGATCAGGGTAAGCCTATCAAAACCTCTGTGACAGTTGGCAATCATAAGCAACTTCTAGTGTATGAAGGTGAAAAAATTCTCTGTAAACTGTGTGGGTGCCTATGCTATATAGCCCAAAATTGTTCAAAGAAGATTTTAGAACACCAGCGAGAGACTTTATCCAACCAGACTATACATACCCCCACAATAGATCCTAAAGAGGAGTGGAATGCAATTACTTTCTTGAGGAAAAGGAATGCTAGACGACCATCTGTGGTGAACTCCAATTTGGTAACTCGAGATCGAGGTAAGGGAGCAGTAATTTCGGCGCCCGGTAAGTTCTCTAACCCTCATTGCCCCAAGGAGGAAGCGTCCATGGTTGAGGGAAATACTTCTCCGCTAGGGAAACATAACCTATTTAGGCGTCTTCGGGTCGCTCAGACAACTAGACCTTTTGGGCCCAGAATGTTCAGCCCACTACTTCTCTCAATTTTAACTCTTGGAACCCGCAAGTTTCGGACCATCAAGTTAGGCCTGCTGGGCATAATAATTAAAGTAAAAATAAAATCAACGCCCCTCATCTGGGGGTAAATCTCAGGCCAAGTCTCTTACTAGGCCCAAGTCTCACCCCTGAGTCCAACTCTAAATTTAAGTCTGAGGTACCTATTAAGCCTACTACTCCTCTTAATAATTCCTCTTCTATCCTTCTTCCATTAAATACTAAAGAAAAGAAGAGATTTTTATGGGGGTCCACCCCAGTCAGCTAATGATTCCCCCTTACAACTTCGTAATACTCCCCCCACGCCGTCGGAAATCCCTTCCACTTCCCAGTAATTTACTGGCCAGTAATACTAATGCAGACAATGCATTTAATGTTATTGAGTTATCCAAGCTAAGCCTTTCCACATTCTACCTGAGCTCCCTTATATTAACTGTCAAACGAAAGCCATGCAATATAGTTCTCTTGAGCAAAATGAGCTTCCAACCACCTTCAAACATGATCACTTTGATCTTAGCTCCTTTTCCCTATCTCACATCCCTACATCGTGGTTGTAAGTTTGCCTATCTAGCCAATCGATTCCTCTTCACCTTCAATGGGAGGGGAATCAGATAACAATTCTTATTCAAGACCTAAGCTACCTGGCTCTACTGGCAATGAAGTGCATCAACTAGGGTCTACAAAATTTTGGTCCAAATTTTTGGATGACCACTCTAATGCAAATTTTCAACCTATCCTTCTAAGGGGAGCTAACACCATCGACCATCACAGAAATAATGAGCCTCACTAACTTATGTCTTTATCTTTTACCACCTACAAACCCTCTACTCTTGACTCTGGGTTTCCATTTTGTGAGTCTCATTGGGGAAAACCCCTCCTAGATAAACATGATCCCCAGTGTCTATCTATTCAAAACCTTCCCTAGAACCTAAACATCCTCGAAAGAGAAAAAACTTTAGAGTCTCTCAGGGAGAGCAAAAGGGAAATAAAAGCACTTCTAGCCCAACTAAGGATCCCCAGAACGATTTTTCTTACTTTGGAAAGGTCTGTAAACCTATGTATTTATAGTACATGAGAAAACTCTAAAAATAAAGCCCGAATGAACTAGGAGAAAATTGAGTTAGTGGCCAACTGCTCTCTGTACCTGCGGTCTGGAGCAGGCGCAGGTAGTACTTGCGTTCTGGCACAGGTGTAGGTGCAGACCATAGGTTACGGATGGAAAAATTTCTGCAAGTCAGCACTAGGAATTTTGGATTTCTGGCACCTGCTTTGTCTACATGCAGTTCGTAGTTTGACTTAGTAGGTGCCGAGAGTCAGTTTTTTTAGCTCTTCTTTAACTCTCGAACATGCAGTAATCACGATCAAGTAAAAAATAACTTGATCATCCATAATCGCTCCAAAAGTATCCAAAAAACCTTTTTTCACCTTTTTTTATGAACTTATCATCCAAAACATAGTTTCCTGCAAAACATACCCAAAATGGATCGTATCTAACAAAAAGGCCTCAGAAACTTTTATATTTTCCTTATTTTAAGCGTCGAAAGTGCTATATTTCTATAGCACATCAACACCCATAACTTAGAATATTTACATATTCCCAAGAAACAAAAAACACAACAAAAACAAAAACGGCGCTTAACTAGGAGAATCAAAGCTATTCAAGACAGTCATTCATAACTTAAACTCAAAACCCAACATCCCCCTCCAATCTCAATTTTCAAAACCAACTGTGTATGAACATGAATCATAACATTGTGACATAATAGGATCAAGGTATGATAATTATATTAGCAACAGACAATAATTCATATATACAGATTACACTACCCGAATAAGTAAATAGCTGGCAATATGACTTAAGTGCCCTCACAACAAAGATGTTCCACTTACTCATATGAAATAATTCATGTCAATGCAGGGGCGGTCAGACGAACCTCACTTCAACAAAGAAGTTCTTATCAATACATGTCAAATAACATAGACTTGCCCTTATTTCCTTTAGCTTAGCATTCAGATAGTCAATTTAGGATAACTATAGAAATTTTCTCAGCTTATAATGTAGGCTTGGTGGATGGTATGGTACATCTGGACATTTAAAGTGACTAAGCCTCCTTGGCACTACACTAACTTTGGGGTCTAACTTACTAATCAATTTCCTTTTTATTCCACCCTTATTTCTCCCTGTTATTCTTTTATGCACATTTAGGTTGGGTGTAGTCTTTTATTCTTTCTTTTTCATAATTTTTTTTTCTTTTTCTCTTTTTTCTTTGCTACCACACCCAACCCTACTAACATTTTCATACTTTACTCTTCTTCATACCTATTTTACACTACACACCCCTATGATAGCCACCCTTAACTTAGTCATTTTGTCGTTGTTGAGGTGCACAATATCCAAGGAGGACCTGGGCCAAAATAGTAAATTGTAATACAAATAGGAAGGTGAACGGTAAAAATACGAAAAATAAGGATCAAAGCAGGGATCAAGGGATATAATTCGTGCATGGAAGGTCATTTAGGCTAAAAGTGGACTAAACTAAAAAAGGTCTATGATCCTTTTCGAACTAACTATCCTTTAACCTAGGCAAGACTAAGTAGGAAAGTTTTGAATTCAACACACAAAGAGAATTAGGTAGTATCTCACACACATATAGCACAAAGTCAATATTACCAACTACTACCTATCCAGTTCTTGCAATTGCCAGCAAATGGTTATCATATCCCTAATCCTAATGGCATAACAAGATCCATGAAGCTCACACATATATATATCAACATAGTTCTAAAAACTTAAAATTTTAGAGAGGTATCAAAAATTAGTCAAAATATGAATACTTCCCCAAATACTCAAAATCTCCTAATTACATAAAAACAACATAATACGACATAAAATTATCCTAGATATGCCGGTTCTACAACTATACGATGACTGACAGGAAAAGAAGCACAACAACAAAAACCCGTGGTTGCATGGTATGCCCACCCCTAACTAAAAACTGTGCACTGTCCTCAATATGCTAAAAAAAAACAAAATATAGGGAAGTGAGAACATACCTGGGACACACTACACACTTGAATTAGGAGCATCTCCAGATGGAGACATATCAACTAGTAGAGGTGGTGGTGGTGGCGATGTACTAATGGTGGATGTACCCTTTACTATAGAAGCACTCCTCTACCTATCGATGAAGTTAGTCTCTAAAGAATCATGCCTGGCTTTTTTAACGGCCTCCTCCTCTTATATCAGGATCCTGTAAATTATCTAAGTGACCATTCTTTGTCCCAATTCCTGGGACATCCTTACCAACTTCCACAAAGAAGTCAAAGTATCTCGGTGTACGCAGAGGTGATATAATAACCATAGGGGGTATATCGATGGAGTCGCTACTATACGGATCACTATAAGAGAGCGTACCTCTAATCATAGGATATTACAATCCTCCCTCATCTGAACTAGATCCGGTACACCTATATTTGTATATCAAGATGTAACTCATCTCTTCTTCTTATCAATCTATGTCTTAAAATTAGCACATTACTCTGATAGTGCGGCTCTCTAAGCAGCCCTCCATCAAGCCTTAGCCTACTCAAATTTTGTCTTAACCCCTAATCTCATCTGCCCAAAGAGGGTAGTTATCTCGATCTCGAAAATCTTCAATTAAGCAGCTATGGCCCTCTGGTTATCTACTAAACTCTATAAAAACACTCAGGGTACAGTAATTATACCTAATACAAGAGCTAAAGTGGATGGGCGAGTAGGCTCTGTAGATACACCAACCAGCTCTGAGGTTAAAAACATGGCTGAAGAAGAAGTAGCTTGTGTCCCTTTGCCTGGTGTACTTGAATCAAGAGAATCCTTCTGCTCCCCTATCTCCATGTTAATACCAATACCCATATCATCTCTATATGCCTTATCAGGCTCTACAGAAACTTCTAGGCCCTCAGACTTGGCCTGTGGTACTGCTGCCCACTATATCGATCTCCTAGAAGTATCGAAAGGTGCTAGACCCTTCATGGTCCTCATTTGCATAGTTGTGACCACAGGTAACCTTTTATTAATACCTGGTAACTTAGGCACTCTGGACTTATCATATAGCCTCTTGATCATGTAAGGAAATGACAGATAAGTTAGCTCACTAAAGGCTTTGTCAGGTAACTAATGCCTCAGAATAGAAACAAAATCAACATCATAATCGACCACCAGATAGGCAACCAGTTCTGCTCTCTTCTATATCAATGTGTTATATGAAGTAGTGGCTATCAATCAGTATCTAATAAGAAACCATAAAATCTTGGCCTCTACTGTTAAGAGGCCCTTCTTGATCATAACTTTCCCCTTGATCCATGGGGTTGCAACATCACCTGCATGTAGTCTCTATCAGTATGTTAAGTTGAACCCCTCTAACCAGTGTGTGTTCAAGCTGTGGCTGTCGTGCAAGTTTGATAAAGCCTAGATAATAGTGCATAAGAAGGACGACAGTAGATCTGTAGGATGCATAAAACTCCCGTACGATATCCAGGCTATAGGAACTAAGTAGTCTGGTCATCTTCTCTAGCTGATATCTATCAAATACTGCCCGTAGCTGTGGTACTAGCTCTAGCTCCAATAGGTTGAATTAGAGCTCCTTATAAACATATCTAGTAGGCCTACCTAACTCCTAAACATGATTTTCAATATAAAAATCTCCCACATCCCATCCACACACCATCTCAAAAGTCCCTACTCAAGATCGGAGGTGCCTCTATGGTATGCAAAAGTGTGGGGCTCTACTATACTAAAGCATCATGGGAAGGATGCTTGGTACCCTCATCAAACTAGGGTACCTCTATCTTCTGTACATAAGTAGTGGTACCCTCATCAGATTGGGGCACCATAGATAACTGCTCCTGTTTAACTTAATCAGATAAATCCTGAGACCTCTTCTCAGACTAGGGGTCCTGAGTAGCAACCTGTGGAGTAGACTCAGACTCTATCTGTTCTTCCTCCTCCTTATCAGGTAGAAGAGTGTGTGGGGGGGATATCTATGTAGACTTCATCCTTAGTTGGGCTATAGCTAATTAATTATCCTGATGAGTCTATCTTTTTATGACTCTACGTGTCACCCCAGTGGTAGTATCTTGACGTCGCTGCCTCGATACTCCCCGACTGATCCACTAGGCTTGAGTGACTCTACCCATTTCCTCAAAGTATTGATCTTCATCTTCTTTATTGCTTTAGGTGCCATTTATACCTGAAAAAACAACTGTCAGTTTCCAACAAAAGTGAGGGATAACAAAAGTTGAAGAAAAACTCAAAATTCAAAAAGTTTGAATTTTTCCTCAATTTTTACATCCCCATAACCAATTTGAAATCCAAACAAGTTCAAATTACATGCTAATCAAGAATCATGAATTTCAAAACAAACAAACATGCCCAACTAGTGGTCTTACTTTCATTAATTCAAGTTCAACTTCCGGTTAGGGCCTAAACTTAGAATATTAGTTCAAAACAAGATCCTACATTATGATTTTAGGCTACTTTAAGGATCCCACATACAAGCATGATAGCTTCTATATATTTTACAATGAAATACATATATCAACTTCTTTAAATAGTAGATAAGAAAATATATTACCATTAGGAGTCAAGAAAGTTACCTTTCATATAAAGATCCGGAAGAGAATAATGAAGAACTCAAGCAAAACCAAGTTGAAACTTTTTTTAGTATGTTGGGAAAAGTTGGTATTTCAAATAAATGTCAATCTAGCCTTTACTCAAGTGTTGGTTTAGTTTATGTTTTAAAAGGAAAGTTTGAATTCAAAGAGAAAAGTAAAGTTTTAAGGATTTGAATAAGTTAAAATGAGGATAAGAAATGTTTTTATATAGGTGGGGGGATGTTTTAGGTCATAGTTAAATATGGTCGGCACAAAATTTAAATTAAAAATCGTGCCCATAAAGTGACCTAGCTGCGGGTTGTACCTGTGACCTATACCTGCAGTCTGGTCTTGGACGCAGGTACCACCTGCAGCCCACAGGTGCTGGGTGAAGGTGCCGAGCTGAAATTTTTGGCCCACTTTTCTACAGCACAGACTCAAAATTTTGGTATTTTTCAGATATTTATGGTCCCGCAACCTAAGTTTTAAGTCCCAAAAGTAAAATTAAATGCTAGAGTCCGTAACTTACCATTTTTCATCCTTAAAATTTCAACTTTTCAACTCATTACTCAACTTACCATGCGGGGATTGTGACCATGATGGGTTGATCACACAATCCCCCATTACATGAAGATCGATGAATATAACAATTTTTATCGTATTCTCGGTAAGGTCCAAAAGCTAAAAATCTACAAAAAGACAAAAACAATAAAAATATGAACACTAAAATAGTGTTACCTCCCACTCAGCACTTGATTTAATGCTGCGGTTGTGTTGGTTACTTAGACTTCACTAACAAGCCGTGCTTGCCTCCTATGCAGAGCTTGATTTAACGTCGTAGCATGACGCATGTATCTTGACTACTCAAAATTCATCAAGATACCACTAAGATTATCCTTTAGGATCATCAATAGAATTAATCACTGACACTACCCTCATGTCAATTGGATACTTTATTGACTTTTAGATGTTGAATGTCGCCTCCTTACCTTTGACTCTGAATTTCAGCTCACCTTTTTCCATATCAACTATATCTCTTCTTGAGGCTATAAATGGTCTTCCCAGTATAATTAGGCATCTTTGTGTTAACCTAATAGTCTAAGATAACAATGTCAGCCAGAAATATGAAGTTATCCACCCTTACAATCATATCAAACAAGATTCCCACAGGTTTCTTCACTGTATGGTTAGCCATTAATAGCCACATCGAAGTCGATTCTGAAGGGTTCAAGCTAAATTGCTTGAATACTGCTAGTGATATCAAATTAGTGCTGGCCCCTAAATCATATAAGGCTCAATAAAAAATTGAGATGAACCAATAGTGTATGGTATAGCAAATTCTTTGGGATCACTCTTTTTCTGCACCAAGGATTTAGTCATGACTGAACTACAATGGTGTACACCATCAACATATTCAAACGTCGCTCCTTTCTTTCTTGTGATCAACTATTTCATGAACCTGGAGTATCTAGGGATCTAATATAACGCCTTAATAAGAGGTATGTTCAAGATCTATTCTCTTAGTATCTCAATAAATTACGCTGACTTACCTTTCCCTTTTTTTTCCTTGATCACTAAGAAAAAGGCAGGGGTAGTCTCGGGATCTGATTTACTTCTGGCTCAATGACTATACCCTTACCTTTATCTTCAGCAACTATACCTTTATCATGTGTCTCATTATCAACAACTTCAACAATAGGTAGTGGAGGATCCATAGCAGTGATACCACTCGTTGAGGTAATAGCAAGTACATGATCATCATTTCTCAGATTTTGCATTGTGTTACTCAGAAGTGTACCTGGCTACCTCTGGTTTAGAGTTGCTGACATATACTCAAACTGGTGCTCTAACTTCTTAATATTAATGGCATATGACTCGACCTTCTGGGTCAACCATAAAATATCATCGTTAATCTCCTTATGGCTAACCTCTTGATTTTCTTGACCCTTCACCAGCTTAGATAACATCTCTTCCATTCTGGATTCTGTATCACGTCTACCATGTCGAATGTACCTATCTCCCTTCTTTTTATAGTCATACTTTTTTCTCTAGTCACCATGTCACTTTCTGATAGGGTCTTTATATCTGTCATAGTAGTTCAAACCTTGGTTTCCTTACCCTTGGGATCAGAAACTTGCCATCTGATAATCCATATAATTTGTTTTCTCTTCCAATTCTGACTCATATTCTTTGGAAGCTGACCCCTATGCTGCTACTGTATTTATTTTCTCAAAAGTTGATGCTGCAAACTACTTTGTTAGTACCCCTAAATCAATTCTTAGTAGCATAATTTCTTGTGTTACTGTAGCATCAACTACTCTCTGGTCAGATGAGGAACCAATATCATAAGTACCAGATCCCTGCTCAACCTCTCGAGTTTGCTACCCTTGGTTAGTAAGTGAGATTTGATCTAACATCTCTGAAGCTTCCTTCCAACATAGTCTCTTAAAGATCCTCCAGAGAGAGTGTTTGCCATGGCTTTAGAACTGATGGTCAGTGCTCTATAGAATATCTTTGATAAGCTCATCCTTGACAACTGATGATTTGGCACTATGCTCACCTTTTTTTAAAATCTGAATCAAGCCTTGTACGTGGACTCTGACCGTAGCTTTCTAAATTTATAGGTCTCATCCTTAAGCTGGAACATCCATTATAAAAGGAATAACCTATTTAAGAATTTCCCACGCAACTCATTTCAATTTGTAATAAATATATCCTCTTGGAAATTCCCCTAACCATAAAGATGCTTTTCCTGTAAGTTAGAAGGGGAAAAGCCTCAGTCTAAGTTCTTCCTGATCAACCCCTAGAATTATATATGAGGGAAAGATCCCAAGGAAATTTGTAAGGTGCAAATTTGCATCATAAGTAGGTAATTGTGCAAACACATCATTCAAATTTAGAAGTTGGATCATGGCACTTGTGAGGTCAAATTTGAGGCCTAGGGGCAAAATATGAGGTACTATAGATCCAGTCTCGATCGTTTCAACATATTCCAAAACTTTTTCATCATCTATATGTGGCTTCATGTACTAATATTCAGGGATTACTTAAAAATGATTACCTCTATCTCTGTTCTAGTTTCCATCAAGTGCTAATTGACAGTGCCAAATAAGATTTGCCTCTCTAGCTACATACTGAGCTTCTTTCGCTGCCCTATTATCTGCTTCAGCTTAAGGAATAAGCTCTCCGGTCTGACGATCAACAATATTCTGCACTCCTTCTTAAGGTACAATATCATAAACCCCTTTAGGATTATCATCTCTCTTCTGCTCAGACCTCCTACCAAGTATTTGTAAGATCTTCTCTGGATTTGGATTAACTGGGATTAAGGGTTTTCCTCTACTCCATGTTCTAGGCATACACTAACATATGCCTAACTAAGAGTAAAAAATAACCCAAAAAACTCCAACAAATACAAATCACTACTAACACCATGTTCCCCTGCAACAATGCTATTTTCTTGATGATGTCCAAGCAGCACCTCATTTTAGATGATGATACAATTACTGTCAAGATATAGTAACCCGACTAAGGTTGCGGTTGAATCCCAAGGGAACACTTGGTTTAGTAGATCTTAGTTGTTGTAGTCAATGGGAAAAATAGAAAAGTAAATAAGGGGTTCGGTTGTAGTAATCGAAAGCAAAGAACTGTATTAACTTGGTTGAAATTAGTTGTAAGTGAACATTAGGATTGTGTTCCCCCTAGATTCTCAACTTTGTAGGCTTATCGTACGTTATTGAACCAATCTAATACCTTGCATGCAAAATTGATAATTTATGTACCTTCTATAGTCTAGTAGAAGGATTTCACTCTTTACCTTTTAAGTCTCAGGATATTGCACTACTAACCCTTATCTTGATCCCATAACTATTAATTTTTGAGTCTCTAGTTATTAGATAAAACATAACTATCTTACATAGATACAACCTAGAAGCATGGATTAACAGTTAAACTCTAAATTACTATTGTCTTTATCTTTAGGAGTAACTAGAATTATCTACGCGGGATCCTAATATGTGCACCCATTAAGAAATCAATCATAGCAAAGATAAACCAATACATGCCATTGGTATTAGTTTAGATTAACAATCACACTTCCCCTACTTTGTCAATTCTCTAGGGTTTCCACAAACCTAGATATGGGTTTTAGCCACTCATGATTGTGATGGAATCAATAACATTCATAGTAAAAAGCATAGATAAAATCATAATTATATAATGAATAAAACTCCACAATTATAAACTGGATAATCAATCAATGTCAATAAAAGAGAATCCTAAGATCAAAGATGGATCTTGGAATCAAAATATATTTCTGAGTTTCAAAAGTGCGTAACTCCTACTTAAAAGTACATAAGAGTATTTATAGTACATAAGTAAACCCTAGAAACAAGGCCCAAACAAACTATGAGAAAACCAAGTCAATGGCCACTTGCTCTCTGTACTTGAGGTCTGGCATAGGTACAGGTAGTACTTGCGGTCAGGCATAGGGTATATGTGCAGGTTGCAGGTTGCAAATGGACAACTTCCTGTAAGTCAACTATCAAAATTTTGGATTTCTGGCACCTGCTTTGTCTACATGTGGTCCGTAGGTCTATATGCAGTCTGTAGGTTTAATTAGTAGGTGTTAGGATTCAGTTCTTCTGCTCTTCTTCGACTATCAAACATGTATTGATCACAATCAAGATGAAAAACATTTCGATCATCTATAATCTCTCCAAAAGTAGCCAAAAACACCTTGTTCACCTTTTTTGCGATTTTAGCATCCAAAACATGGTTTTCTATAAAACATACCCAAAATGGATCATATCTAACATAAAGGCCTCAGAAAGTTTCATATTTTCCTTGTTTTAAATGTCGAAAGTGCTATATTTTTATAGCATATCAACACCCTCAACTTAGAATGTTTGCATGTCCTCAGGCAACAAAAACACAACAAAAACAAAAATGATACTTAACTATGAGAATCTAAGCCATTTAAGACAGTCATTTATCACTTAAATTATCTTTTTAATATTGTTATCTAATATGCGAAATTTTTCTTTTAATATGATTTGACCATTTTGCCCTTTTTTTTTTATAGATGCTATATGTTTATTTTGGGATGTGGGGATGATTGACACATTTCCCAATGCCTTTAGGATGATTTTGGGATAGTTTGAGGTGCTTAGGAGCTTTAAAAGTTTTCTTATTAATGTTGGTCAACATCTATTATTCAGAGTGTCGGACGACAATTAGAAAGTTTTAGTAGGTCTAAAATGTTAAATTTGAGTTGATAGTGTAGTTGGTTTGGATTCGAAGCCTTTAGTTTGTATTTTAATCCCCCATTTGAAAAAATAGTGAAATATACCTTAAGAGAGTCTCTGAAATGCCCTGGATTTTTTGGTCTTTGAAAATTCCTTCAGCTTTGAGCTCACTGTCCTATTGGCGTATCACCATACGAGTTATATGGTATGGTTATGGATCTAGGGACCCAAGTCTAACAAAACCAGTGTGTAATTAGTTAAGTTCTGCTATGAATATAAGCGACTCACTATTATTCGTTAGACCATGCTACGAGTGGTAAGGTTGAGTCATAGGTTTTCCAGTAACTAATCCCTTTAGGTTTTATCTTGGATATGACTAGACCATACGAGTCGTATGGTTAGGTCACGAGTGGGATCATGGAGTCATAAGATGGATAGTGTATGGTGGTCCAACTTACTGTCTTGGTGAGGACTCAAGGATATGAGTTGTATGTTGTGGCCACGAGTCAAAGGGTCAACTCGTAACCACATGCAACCTTTTTTTATGACCTTTATTTGGGGGAACTTGGATATTTACCACTTGAAACCCCTAAGACCCCATGCCCCTAAAGTATCTTTTGGGCATTCATTCTACAATTTACAAGATAAAAAAATCCTCTTTACTCTCTCAAAATCCTCTTAAGAAAAATTGGCTAGGGTTTCTTCGAAGTAACCATCTAAGGGTTCAAGAGTCAATTTCTCTTAGTGAATCTTCGTAATTCAGGCATGTAATATTCTCTCATTGTTAGTTTACTAAAAATATATGTTTAAAGCATTTTTCATGAATCGTTAATGGTAGTAAACCAAGGTTGAGGGGTTTGAATGCATATTATTGAATATTGTTTTCTACGGTTTAAATTATGATTATACATGTTTTAATTATGGTTTTGCACATGTGGGTGCATGGGCATGGTGATTTAACTGAGCGGTCATGGTTTAACCCCAAAATTGATGAGTTTGGATATAATAATGGCATGACCTCAACCTGTTTGTGAAATTATTAATGAGAATGGTATTATCACAAGTTGAATTGTGGTTTGGAACTACAACTTTGGAATAACCATGATAATGATTGATGAAGGACTTTTTAAAGGCCTTGATGGCCATAGATTAATTTAAATTGTAACCTTGGGGTTTGGTTGGCTAAATGGGTTCGAGTCCCAAATGTTAAATTAACTTGATGTCTATGTTTGGACAATAGGTTTGAGTCCCAATGATAAAGTTGTTATTATGGCATAATGTATGTTACAAGTAGTGTTGGTATGATGATACCAACGGGGTACCTATATGTATAATGGGTTAATAAATGTTGATACATGTCAAATATTTCAAATTGAGCTTAAGAGCGGGATGTGTCACCAGGTTGTGAAAGTGAAGGTCCCAAAGGACTAAAACTGGAAATCGAGCTAGTCAGTAGGTGTCTAAATGATTGAGAGGTTCGAGTCCCCTATATTAGTTATCTAAATGGGAGGTTTCAGTCCCCCATATTGTATACATTAGTACTTAAGTCACCTTGATTATGTTGGGAGGTTCGAGTCCCACATAAAGGCATATAAGTATATGGATATTCTCTAGTTCGTGTAGCTACACATACTGGGGTCCTTCTATCTAGGGGAGATCTGGCTTATATAACTCATAGGTGCCTTGTTATATGATAGTTATGTTACACAACCCATCTTATGGTTTTCGAATTTCATGCTAAACCTTGCTTCCTACCTCAGCATGTGGTATTATATATGTATATGTACTTTATATGATATTATGCATTGAAAGCTGTATTAGTTTGAACTGTTATCGTAGAATTATTTTGTTCCTCTATCCCTAAGTTACATACTAGTGCTTTAATCGCTAATCGTCTTCAGACTCTGTATCCCAACATAATGCAGGAACTGGCCATACTTCCACATCTCCTGCTTAGTGACTTGGATTCAGGATAAACTAGCTAGTCAAATCGAATTGGTGAGCTTCCATCCTTTGGAAGACCCAGTTCATATTATAGTTTCCTTTTTTTATTTTTTTACTATCTTTAGGATACTGGTTTTGGCTATCACCAGGGGGCATGTTTTAATATTTTATTCACCTTCGGTATTGTAAAGGCTTTGTTGGATTACTGTGGACTTGGGTAGTTTGGTTGATTATTTGGTGATGTATGGTTATCCAATTACTGGTGGATGGTATAGAAATTTAAAGAATTGCTATTATTTTTCATTTAATGTTATCTTGTTGTGTGTTCAGAATTCATCCGACATTCGTGGATATTGTGTTAGTTTAATTAGGTAAAGGGGGTAGTCTCCGGTCCACATGGGACTTGAGATACCCGTCATGGTCGGGCCTTAGTTTGGGTCATGAAAAAGGGGGTATCAGATCCTAGGTTCATGGTAGATTAGTTGTCCACAAAGCCGTGTTAAGTAGAGACTCTTTTATGGGTGTATCGTGTGCCACACTTATAAGGGAGGGGATATGAGATATTTAGTATTGTTTCCCTTTATTGTTGCCTTAATTTTGGGCTGTAGAGTCTAAGGTGTTGGATCCCTCTGATTTTTGTTTGTTCATCTTTTAGATCATGACTCTAAGAAGATCTGATGTCTGTTGAACATCTTCGGTCCTATTCGAGGGAAATATGGATGGAGCTCATCCAACTTCTGGAGTCCAGACCCAGTCAAGGGTCTCTACATCTGACTGTCATCATAGCGTCCCACCTATCTCCACTGATCCTACTCATGAGGGTGACACTCATACTCAGTCGCCTTAAGGGAAGGTTACTAATGCTGAGTTCTAACGATCCATTAACCGATTGACCCAGTTGGTGACATCTCAATAACAACAGTCGCGCTCTGTTGGTGCTGCTATGGGTTCATATGAGGCTACTAGGGTTGGACAATTTATGAGGTTGCATCCTCTGATGTTTACTGGTACTAGGGTTGAGGAGGATCCTCAAAGTTTCATTATTGAGATGGAGAAGATCTTCCTAGTGATGCATGCTTTGGAGGTTGAAGGTGTAAAGTTTGCTTTCTAACAACTGAAAGATGTGGTGTACCAGTGATACGAAGAGTGGGACCAGTTGAGAGGTGAAGATGCTGGTTCTACCTTATGGGATGATTTCTCTAGTGCATTTTTGGACCGCTTCTTTCCTCAGAAGTTGAGGGAGGTGAAGGCAGAAGAATTTGTTAATTTGAGACAAGGAATAATGGAAGTCAAGGAGTATGCCTTGAAATTACATCAGGTGTCTAGGTATGCTCCTGAGTTGGTATCTAGCATGAGGGATAGAATGAGGAAGTTTGCTTCTGGGTTGTCCAGAGACTTGATTCTAGAGAGTAAGGCTACCTTGCTAAACAAGGATATGGACATTTATCGACTTGTATTTTATATGCAGTAGGTCAAAGAGGAGAAAAAGAAGCAAAATGAGATTATCTAGAGGTAGAGTAAGAAATTTCAGTATTCATAATAGGGTGGAGGCCAGCAGTAGAGTGAAAAGTGGTCCAAGAAGAAGAGCTACGGGAGTCCTAACTCTTATTCAACGGTTAGTGCTTCTTACCTAAAGCCATCTGGTGACCAATATTTTTAGGGGGAGATGCTTATAGGGCATAGGGTGCCCAATCTCAGGTCAGTAGAGCCCAATCTGCACCATCTTACCCTCCATGCCAATTCTGTGGTCAACACCACACCGGTCAGTGCAAGAAGAGGAGGAACCAATGTTTTATGTGTGGTCAGATCGGACATATGAAATGGGATTGTTCCACTAGATTCACTTCTGGGGCAAACAAAGTTCCTGTTGCCTCTTTATCAGCTCTTGCACCAAAGGGTGCTACTTCTAGCTCTGACACTGGTTGAAATATTTTTGTTGTCTCACTACTTATTAGGAATTCGAGGCATCTTTGAATGTCGTTATGTGTATTTTGGTTTTTGTCTCGAGTGTATTTTAGACTATTTTTCTGTTTCTACACTGGTGGGTAACTCAGTGGTTCTAAAGAGTATATAAGGGTTGTGTGGTGTTTGTGGTTTATTGGGAGACTTTGGTGGATCTGTTTGAATTATACATGGTTGATTTCAATGTCATATTAAGAATGGATTGGTTGTATTCGTGCTATGCTACTCTAGACTGTCGTGTTAGCCTCCTAAGTTTACATTATAATAATGAAAAACTAATGAGTGGATCTTTTTAAGATATTGGAGGAGTGCTAATGATAGAAGGATGGATGAAGCAAATAAGAAAGCCGACTCCAGGAATAGAAGGACATCAAATAATGATCCGCGACATCCAAGTAAATCAATCAAAATGAAAATAATCGGAAGGAAAATCTCGGTCCCAAAAATGCAGCAGATCAAATCAATCACAATGAAGTAATAGGAAGAAAAGATCAGAAACAAACTTAGAAGAGCATCAATCACTACAAGAACAAAAGGAAGAAAAGATCATGGACATATCTGATATGGACGTGAGTAAAAGGTGTATATATACATATCCGATATGGATATATCATACGACTACATTCCTCAATCAAGGCATCAATTCAAATCCTTGATTGAGAAGAAATCTCTTAAGATTCCTTACGAAAAGTAGCAGCCGAAGACTATAATAGAAGAAACCAAAGATAGAAAAGGGTTACGCAACTTCAAGAAGAATCTAAAAGTGTCTCAATCTTAGTCTCATGAAGATTTGTAACTCTTAGTTTACAATTGTTTTGTAAAGAGTAGGATCGAGTCAACTTTATAACATAAACTGAAGCTATGTCACAAGATCCAAAGAACAAAATAAATTTTCAGAACTTGTTTCCCATCATTGTACTCGAGCCCGACATTGAACGATCTAAGGAAATATTGAAACCCAAGCAAACTAAAAGTAGGCACCTCATTGGTGTTCCTAAATAGGATAAATCTCTTTGTCCTTATTCGATTATTTATTTTCTTGATTACTTAAAATCTAATATAATTTGTGAAGTGTACTGATCTACAGGAGAGTCGACTGTGAGGACCCAATAGTTGACTCACAAAATTTTTTTAATTCACCCCCTCTTGATTTCTATTGGTATCAGAGCAGGTCTTACCAACATTATTGCTTAGCTGTAAGTGAGCAAAGATCAAATTCTTGGTGCTTTTCTTTAAGATGGTCACTTCTCCACAAGACCACCATACTTAAATGGACAATACTACTCTTACTGGAAGAATAGATTCAGAATCTTTGTCCAATCAAATGACTTTTAAGCCTAAGTAGTCATCAAGAAGGGTCCAAAGATGATTCTAGGACTCAAAGAGAAGAAAAAGGAAAAATACAAGGAATCTAGCAGTACTGACATTGAAGACTTATAAGTTTCGAGGTTACCAAAGAACAACAAGAGGTAATCCAAACTAATGCATGTGCTATAAGTTTACTTCTTTATACAGTTAGTGGATAAGAATATGACAATATATCAACTTGCGAGACAGTAAAAGAAATCTGTTACAAATTGTAGGTAACCTATGAAGGAACCACCAAACTCAAGAAGTTAAAGATTGCTGCCCTGGTTAATGAATACAAGCTGTTCAAAATGGAAAAGAATGAGAACATTAAAATAATGTTTGCCAAATTCAGCAAGATTGTATACGAACTGAAATCACTGGGGATGATATATCCATATAGCCTGTAAGTCCTGAAGTTGGTCTAAAGTCTCCCAAATATTTGGGAAATCAAGGCTGCCATTTTGGAAGACGGGGATCTTTACAACATGACATAGGATGATCTATGAGGTAACCTTATTGCATATAAATGAAATTATATCAGCAGGTACCATAAGGAAAAAAAGAAGAAACTAGCAACCTTCAACGTTGCTCCAACTAAAGAAGAGGATATTTTGGAAGATGCTAATAGAGAAGGAATGTCCCTCGTTAATCATGGAGTAAATCATGAGATAGAGATAACAAAGATCCCAAGAATCCAAAATTAATGACTCTACTAGAAACGATGATCACTGTTATCACTATGGAAGGACTGACCACTTCAAAAAAAAACTATCTAGAATTAAGAAGAAAAACATCCAAGAAGAATCAAAATTTTAGAGCCTCGAGTGATAAAGATTAAACTGAAGAAGAATTAGAAGCCTCTAATTTGTGATTCATGGAAACAGGTGAAGCTAGCAAGTTAAGACTACATGATTGTCATAATTGTAATACTTTTCAATAAAATTTAGATATGATAACTGATGAGCTTCAAAAAGGTATAGATGAATATAACAAACTCGCTCAAGTGAAGAAAAGTTGCGAAGTACAATTTAAATAAAAATTCCAAAGGTAACAAAGAAGTTATCAAATAGAAATTGAAGCATGTAAAATTGAAGTTGACTTACTTCATGAAGAGATTGATGAAGTAAAAATAAAATTAAACAGAATTAAGAGATCATCAAGTCACAGTTTTGTGAGATCAATCTCTTTTAAGAATAATTCAAGTTCCTCATCAGAATCGTTTAAATCAGCCAAGACCTCCTTCTACTCTTAAGGACCTATCTATTTTATCTGTGGATAGAGAGGGAATAAAACCTACAGCTGCAGGCATAAGCCTAAAAGTGTGTGGGTTTGGAAGCCCAAAGGAAGCACATCTAACCCGCAAGGACCCAAGACCACTTGGGTACCTAAACAAAATTCATTTTCTTATTTTGCAGAAATAGGTCCATAAGAGCTATAAGAAAGAAATATGGGTCATTGATAGCGGATGTTCAAGACACATAACCGGAAAGAAAGAAAGCTTTTCTACACTAAAGAAAATAAATGGGGGATCAGTCAGACGCGGTGACAATGCTAGAGTCAACGTTATTGGAGTCGTTCATTAAAACTCAACTTATCATGTGAATTCACTAAAGTATATCTATTAGATGGACTCAAACACAATTTTCTTAGTATCAGTTAACTTTGTGACACTGGATTCAGAGTCTTCTTCAAAGCTGAAAACTGCTCAATCAAACACAACAAAAGAAATATCTCTCTCATTGGTAAATGCATTAATAATATTTATGTCTTAAATAGTCCTGAATTTGCTACCTTGACATGCCTCACTGTGCAAACCAATGATACTTGGTTGTGGCATAGAAATCTTGGGCATTCTAGTATGCATATCATTGAGAAGTTGTCCAGACTAGAATTGGTAAAGGGTCTACCAAAACTCAAGTTTTAAAAGGATCACATCTGTGATGCCTGATAGTTGGGTAAACAGACTTGGATATCATTCAAAATATAATACATTGTCTCTACTACTAAACCTCTTCAAACAATCAATATGGATCTATTTGTCTCCACCAAGACTACAAGCATTGGTGGAAAAAGATATGTTTTTGTTACAGTTGATAATTACTCATGTTTTACTTGGGTAATGTTTATTGCTCATAAAAATGAGGATTTCACAAACTTTTAGATTTTTTTTAAAAAGGTACAGAGAGAAACTGGACACCTTAGCACTTACGTTTACCGTGATCATGGAAGAGAATTCGAAAATAAGGCGTTTGAGGAATATTGTGCTCAGAACGGATACTCTAGAACTTCTCTTTACCTTGGTCTCCTCAACAAATAGTGTAGTGGAGAGAAATAATTGGTCTCTCTAGGAAACTACCAGGATTATGCTGTTAGAACATAATCTCCCAGATTACTTTTGGGCAGAAGCAGTAAGCACAGTATGTCACATCATCAATAGATGCCTGATCGGACCTATTTTAAAGAAAATGCCTTATAAACTCTGAAGAGGAAAGAACCCCAACATTATCTATTTCCACCCTTTTGGCTGCAAATATTTTATTTACAATAATGGTAAGAATAACTTAGGAAAATTTGATCCACAAAGTGACGAAGGTATTTTACTTGGGTACTCTCTCACTAGTCTACTTACAGGGATTTTAATAATAAAACTTTATGTGTTGAGGAATATGTACATATTGTATTTGATGAATCTAATTACCCCCTATGAGTTTAAGTGTTGATGAAAAAAAGGTGAGTAATCTATAATTTGGAGAAAATAATAGCACAATCTCTGAGCCATCATAAGATAAGTCGACTACATCCCCTCAAGAGTCAACTTCTATAGTAGAAATAGTGAAACCAAGTGATCTAAGAGAATGGAAATACGATGCTAGCTATCTATATGAACTTATCATCAAAAATCCCAAAGATAGAGTGCAAACAAGAGCATCATTAAGAAGACAAGAATCTGTGGTTCTTGTATCTCAAATTGAACCAAAGAAAACTGGTGATACACTTAAAGATGAATCATGGGTTGTAGCTATTAAGGACAAATTAGACCAATTTGAATGAAATAAAGTTTGAGCCTTGGTTGAAAGACCAAGAAACTTCTCAATAATTAGAACTATATGGGTTTACAGAAACAAATTGAATGAAGAAGGTAAGGTTTTAAAAATTAAGGACTGACTTATATCTCAAGGCTATTCCCAACAAGAAGGTATTGATTATGATGAGACCTTTTCCCCCATGGCAAGGTTATAGTCTATTCAAATTTTATTAGTTTTTGCTACCTTCAAATGTTTTAAGCTATATCCAATGGACATAAAAAATGCCTTTTTAAATGGTTTTATTCATGAAGAAGTTTTGTGAAACAACCTTTAGGGTTTGAAAATCCATCATATCCAAAACATGTTTTCAAATTATCAAAAGAACTCTATGACCTCAAACAAGATCCAAAGGCTTGATATGAGATATTGAGTACTTTCTTACTAAATAACAATTTTTAAAGGGCTAAAACTGATACAACTATTTTCATGTAGAAGCTTGATTTAAATCTTTTTATTGTACAAATTTATGTTGATGATATTATTTTTGATAGCTTTAATATCTCTAGGTGTGAGAATTTTGCTAACTTGATGAAAGAAGAATTCTAAATGAGTCTTATAGGTAAGCTCACATTCTTCTTGGGATTACTAATCAAACAAATTCCCAAAGTCACTTTCATCAGTCAAGCCAAGTACACAAAGGAACTCATAAAAAAATTTGGTATGGAAACAGAAAAGGCCTATAGAACTCCAATGAGTCCATCCACAAGCCTTGATTCAGCCTCTTCTGGTAAGGATGCCAATGAGAAAATGTACAGGGGAATGATAGGATCACTACACTACCTGACTGCCAGTTAACCAACCAACATGTTCAGTGTATATAAGTGTGCCAGGTTCCATTCGACTCCCAAAGAGTTTTATCTGACTTCCGTCAAAAGGATCATCCGATAGCTTATAGGAACTCAAAACATTGGACTATGGTACCCTTGCTCCTCTTATTTCAACTTAATTGGATATTCAGACGCTGACTTTGCAGGTGATAAAAGTGATAGAAAAAGCACCAGTGGAACAATTCAAATTCTTGGTGATGCCTTGATTTTATGGCACAACAAGAAGCAAACTTTAGTTGCACTTTCAACAACTAAAGTCGAGTACATAGCTGTCGAAAGTTGCGGTACTCAAATTTTATGAATTATGCATCAACTACTTGATTTTTATTTTTCTTTTGAATCTGTTTCCATTAGGTGAGATAACACCAACGCTATTAGTCTATCTAAATATACTGTGCATCATTCTAGGGTGAAACATATTGATATCAAGCATCATTTTATTCATGATCATGTAGAAAATGGAGATTTTTTGATAACATTTGTTAATTCCACAAATCAACTGGTAGATATTTTTACAAAGCCCCTGTTAGAACAAAGATTTTGTTACCTTAGAAAAGACTTGGTATTCTTAGTATTAATGACGTATGAGTTTTTTTTGGAAAATTTTTCTCTAATTATATGGTTATTTTTGTAAAATAAAAATTTCAAAAGGGAAGTCATCATTACCCTCCCCATTTTTCATGCCTCTTTTTCCACCTTTGCACCTCTTTACCTTTCCAACACTTCTTCGATTGCCACCTTTTACTTTTATTAGTCACCCTTTCCCTTACAACTCTTTGGCTTTCCCTCATCTATCTTTTTTAATAGTTGCATATTTCCCCCACTCATCCACTAGTTCTCCTAACCATTCTTTTCTTTCTATATCTTCCCTCTTTAAAATTTACCTTTCCCTCTATCCCATGACCAAAACCCATTTAATGGAGCCCATGTCCAAATCTCTTCACAAATCCCTCTCTAACAGCCTTATTCTTCTCTCTGAGTCATCTGATAAGTCCTTAATGGAATCTTAGGCAATTCTCATCAAGAGACATCGTCCTAACCCTGTCCATCCCTCTTCACAAAAAAACCTCATCTAAACCCTCCCTTTTTCCTCCCTCCAGGAGACATGTACATGTTCTGGACATTC
The DNA here is from genome assembly GCF_002878395.1 of Capsicum annuum. Taxonomy (NCBI): domain Eukaryota; kingdom Viridiplantae; phylum Streptophyta; class Magnoliopsida; order Solanales; family Solanaceae; genus Capsicum; species Capsicum annuum. The sequence goes on from NC_061115.1 coordinate 44,267,872, forward strand.
TCTTACATAGATAAATTCTTTGCCTTTAAGGGTAGCTCTATTGTACCCGGTCACATTATCAATATCTATCAATTCAAAGACATCTTTTTTAATATCAATAACTTCATTAAATTTTAAGATTTTTCCCTTATTTTTATCTCTGTGGACTTCTGGTCTATGAGGATTCAGTTCACATATTTTATGCGAATCTTCCCCACTTCTCTAATAGTGGTGAACTTGAGACTCTTGTTCTTGGCACGAGAATTATTGTGAATGATTTTTTGTTTGATATTGCCTTTGATACTAAGTTCTCTAGTAACATCTATTTTATGAATGGTAATAGGCCTGATGATTTTGAAGCCATCTTTGAAGAAGCCAAGAAATTTCTATCACACACAGACTCTGCTTTGACCTATTTTGGTCCCCTGTCCCTCTGTTTCAAGTTTTTCATTATGGCTCGCATAATTTCAACTATACTGATTTCCCAAAAAAGATATCTGAGCAATATCACCAGTCGAGATATTTTTGTACTGTACTATTTGGTTAAGAAAATAAAAATCAATTGGGCAACAGGATCCATGAGTACATGTTTGAAAATGCATCCGATGCTCATACCTTTGGTAGTTTATCTTATGGACTATTAATTACTCGGATTCTTTAGTATTACTCTATTGATCTATCTTATTACACCACAGTGGAGGTTATTGCCATTTATAATTCCAAGATGTTTGCAAGTATGGGGAATTTCTTGTTTGAAGAGGAATGTTGTAATAAGGATTCTTCTCGAGCAAGGTCGAAACATCCCAAGGTAAGCAAATAGGTCTCTAACCCTATGATTCCTATTTTGAAGGACCTGGAGGAGATTAAGGACCAGTTCAAGGCCATTGAGGATAGTGTTGCACTGTTGAAGGAGTCAACTTCTAAACTAGAGGACCTCCGACAAATTATCAACCAGACATAGGCGTGGATAGTTTGGCTCTTGATGGTTTAAAATAGCAAGGTATAAAATTATTTACTTTGGTGTTCACCAGAATGGATTCCCTTAAGACCCAAGTCCACTCCAACAATGGTGATCTAGCTATTTCCATCCAGAATTCCTATTCCTCCTTCTTAAAAAACATTGAAAAATCATATGACACCTTTTGTCATAACATGCATAATACTCTGACCTACTTTCTTAAGAAGCAGTGAATTATGACGACTTTTTTTTTCTTTTTATTCAGAAGGGGGTTCTATCCCTTGTGTTGATAGGTTGTAAGATGATTTGTTACCACTATCTGCTCTACTGTTTTGCCCTACCTAGTTAATAGATTATATATATCTGCTTCTTGTCTATTGTTTTATTTTTTTTACTATGCCAAAAGGGGGAGAAAGACAGGAACATCAAGAACTCAGGATGTACCTATCAGTCAAGCAAAGCAAGTCGACTGATGATAAACAAAAGTTGACCAATAATCAAGCTATGTGTTCAAGTCAAAGAGAGATATCTGATAGATAGGGAAATAAACTAATGTTTATACTCATTTGTCATTATAAAAAAAAAGAGATTGTTAGCCTCTTAAGTTTTTGTTTTAATAACGATAAACTAATGAGTGGATCTTTACAGGATATTAAAGGACTGCTAATGATGGAAGGATGAATAAAGAAAATAAGGAAGCCTACTCTACAAATAGAAGGACATCAAATCATGATCTGTGGCATCCAAGCGAATCAATCAAAATTAAAATAATTGGAAGGAAAATCTTAGTCCCAGAAATATAGCAGATTAGATCAATCACAATGAAGTAAAAGGAAGAAAAGATCACAAACAAACTTGGAAGAGTATCAATCACTACAAGAACAAAATAAAGAAAGATCACAGATATATCTCTTATGGTCATGATTAAAAGTCATTTACGGATATATCTGATATGGAAATTTTATGCGGCTACATTCCTCAATCAAGGAAACAATTCAAATCCTTGATTGAGAAGAAATATCTTGTTTTTCCTTATGAAGAGTAGCAGTTGAAGACTATAAAAGAAGAAAACTAAAGATAGACAAGGGTTACGTAACTTCAAGAAGAATCTCAAAGTGTCTCAATCTTAGCCTCACAAAGCTTTGTAACTTTTAGTTTACAATTGTTGTATAAAGAGTAGGATCAATTTAAATTTGTAACACAAACTGATGATGTTTAACAAGATATAAAGAACAAAATAAGTCTTCGAAACTTGTTTTCTATCATTTTACCTGAGCCCGACATTGAATGATCAAAGAAAACATTGAAAGCGAACGAATGGAAGTATGCTCCACATTACTATTCTGAACTAGGATAAATATCTGTGTCTTTACTTTACATTTGATTATTTATTTTCTTGATTATTTTAAACTTAATCTGTTGTGTAAAGTGTACTGATCTGTAGGAGAGTTGACTGTGAGGAGCCAATAGTTGACTCACAAAAAATTTTCAATTCTCCCTGTCTTGAATTTCATGTTGGACCCATAATGTCATATTTAAATTCCCTAATGATCTAGTTTTGGAATGGGAGGAAAGTTCCCTAGTGCCTAAGGGAAGGTTCATATCATATCTTAGATCTCAAAAATTAATTTCCAAGGGTTGACTTTATCATTTGATCTGAGTTAATTATTCTAACTCAGAAGGCCCTTCTTTACATTTTATCCTAGTGATTAATGAGTTTCCAGAAGTCTTACCTAGTGATCTTCCAAATGTCCCTCCTGATAGGGAGATTGATGTTGGAATTGACCTTATTTTGGACTCTCATCCTATTTTTATTCCCTCATATAGAATGGCTCCAATCAAGTTAAAGGAACTCAAGGAGCAATTGGAAGACCTCTTATTCAAAGGTTTCATCCGACCTGGTGTGTCCTTATGTGGTGCACCTTTCTTGTTCATACGTAAGAAGAATGGTTCCCTTCGTATGTGCATTGATAGCTGTTAGTTCAATAAGGTAATGGTAAAAGAATAAGTATCCACTTTCGAGAATTTATGATCTTTTTGATCAGCTTTAGGGTGCCAAATTCTTCTCTAAGATGGATATTTTGTCTGGGTATCCCAATTAAATATTAGGGAAGTGAATTTCCCTTAGACAACTTTCCATACCTAGTATAGTTTTGGGACTAAAGTGAGCCTTAGCACCTCTTTTCACCAACAAGTGGATGGGCAACCAAAATAAACTATTCATACTTTGGAAGATATGCTGCGATCTTTTGTAATCAACTTTGGTAGTAGTTGACGTGACCACTTACCTCTTATTGAATTTACCTATTATAATAGTTACTATTCTAGCATTGGTATGGCTCCATTTGAGGCATTGTATGGTAGGAGGTGGAAATCTCCTATTGGGTAGTTTGAGGTTGGTGAGACAGAGATGTTAGGCTCAAATTTGGTTCACCAAGCTATGGAGAAGGTTAAGGTGATCCGAGATAGGCTTAATACCACCCAATATCGCCAAAATTCCTATGTGGATGTAAGGCAAATAGAGTTGGAGTTTAAGGTTCAAGATTGGGTATTCTTGAAGGTATCTTCCATGGAGGGATTAATGTAGTTTGGGAAGAAGGGAAAACTCAGTCCCCGATATATTGGTCCGCATTTAGTTTTGAGAAGGGTTGTTAATATTGAATGAGTTGGATTTTCCCTCTAGATTGAGTTTCATTCATCTAATATTTGTTGTGTCCATGTTGAGAAAATGTGTGGGAATCCTTCATTGGTTGTTCCCTTGGAGAACATTGGTATTTAAGATTCTTTTTCCTATGAGGAGGTCTTGGTGAGGATCTTGGATTGACAAGTTCATCGGTTGTGGATGAAGGACGTGGCTTTTGTAGAGGTTCTATGGAGAAACCAAAAGTTCAAGGAATCTACTTAGGAAACTGATGAGGACATAAAGTCAAAGTATCTATTCCTATTCCCAATTTTGGAAATTTGTGCTTGAGGTATGTGTGTATTCTTAACATATTTTTTTCCTGTCTTTGTTAAAGGATGATTGAAAATTTCCTTGATAGTTTGTTTTTTGTTTTTTGTTTTAAGGGTAAGGGTAACAATGTTTGAGGTCTAATCATGCTAAAAATGCATTGTCCCATCATTCGAGGATGAGCGATCCTAAGGGGGAGACTAAAATGCCCCAGATTTTTTGGTCCTTGAAAATTCCTTCAGCTTTGAGCTTACTGTCCTATAAACGACTCACCATATGAGTTGTATGGTGTGGTACGGGTCTAGGGACCTAAGTTATAACCAAAAAAGTGCGTAATTAGTTAAGTTCTGCTATGAATACGAGTGACTCACCATGAGTCGGAAGACCAAGTTACGAGTGGTAGGGTTGAGTTAGAGGTTGTCTAGTGTCTAATCCTTTTTGGTTCTATCTTGGATACAACTAGACTATACGATTCATATGGTCAGTTCATGGTGGGATCATAGAGTCATAAAGTGGATAGTGTATATGTGTCCAACTCACTACTTTGGTGACGACTCAAGGATACGAGTCATATATTATGGCCACGAGTTAAGGGGTTGATTCGTAACCACATGCGGCCTTTTTTATGGCCTTTAATTGGGGTAATTTGGATATTTCCCACTTGAAACCCTTAAGACCCCACTCCCCTAAAACATCTTTTGGGCATTCATTCTGCACTACAAGATCAGAACATTCTCTTTACTCTCTCAAAATCCTCTCAAGCAAAATTGGCTAGGATTTCTCCAAATTTGCCATTTAAGGGTCCAAGAGTCAATTTCTCTCTGTGAATCTTTGTAATATAGGCATGTGACGCTTCCCTCATTGTTAGTTTACTAAAAACATATATTTAAATCATTGTTCATGAATCATTAATGGTAGTTTTAAAACCAAGGTTGAGGGGTTTGAATTTTATTGAATATTGTTTCTTATGGTTTAAATTTTGATTATACATATTTTAATCATGGTTTTGCACATGTGGATGCATGGGAATGGTGATTTAATTGAGGGGTCATAGCTAAACCCCAAAATTGATGAGTTTGGCTTTGATGATGGCATGCCCTCAACCCGTTTGTGAAATTATTAATGACAATGATATTGTCATAAGTTGAATTATGTTTTTGAACTAAGGATTTGGTATAACCATGAAAATGATTGATGAAGGACCTTTTAAAGGCCTTAATGTCCATAGATTGATTTAAATTGTTTCTTTGGTGTTTGGTTGGATGAATGGATTCGAGTCCCAAATGTCAAATTAACTTGATGTTCATGTTTGGACAATGGGTTTGAGTCCCAATGATGAAGTTGTTGTTATAGTATAATTATGGTTGCAAGTGGGGTTGGTATGACGATACCAATAGGGTGACTATATGTATAATAGGTTAATAGATGTTGATGCATGAAAAATGTTTTAAATTAGGCTTAAGAGCGGAATGTGTAGCCGGGCTGTGAAAGTAGAGGTCCAAAGGACTAACACAGGAATCCGCACTAGCCGGTGTTGGTGTCCCGTATTAGTTATATTAATGAGAGGTTTTATTCCCCTATATTGTATACACTGGTGCTTAAGTTATTTTGATTATGTTGGGAGGTTCAAGTCCCACATAAAGGCATATATCGATATGGATATTCACTGGTTCATGTGGATACACGTATTTGGCCCCTTCTATCTAGGGGAGAGCTGGGCCTAGATATGCCATGGGTGACTTGTTATAGATGGTTATTCTACACAACCCTGGTTAAGGTTTTCAAAGTTCATGCTAAGCCTTACTCCCTACCACAGCATGTTGTATTGTATATGTATGTGTACTTCATATGATATTATACATTGAGTGTTGTATTGGTTTTGAAATGTTATTGTGGTATTATTTTATTCCTCTATCCCTGAGTTACATGCTAGCACTCCAACCATTATCTGTCTTCAGACACTGTATTCCTATGCGATGCAGAAATTGGCCATACTTCTACATCTCCTACTTAGTGACTTGGATTAGGGATCAGCTAGCGAGTCAGATCGAAGTGGTTAGCTTCCAATATTTGAAAGATCCCAATTCTTATTGTGGTTTTATTTTTTATGTTTTGACTTTTTTTTAGATATTGGTTTTAGCTATTGTCGGGGGTATGTCCTGACATTTTATTGACCTTTGGTTTTGTAGTCTTTGTTGGATTGCTGTGGACTTGGGTTATTTGATTGATTATTTTGTGATGGATGGTTATTCGATTACCGGTGGATGGTATAGACACTTAATGAATTGTTATTAGTTTTTATTTGATGTTATCTTTTTAGGTGTTTTGAATTTATAAGACATTTATGGATATTGTGTTAGGTCAGTTAGGTGAAGGGGTGGTCTTTGGTCTATGTGGGACTTGAGATACCCGTCACAGCCAGGACCTGGTTTGGGTCATGACTGTATCAGAAGTTAATTTATTGAAAATGATCTTTTGTTTCAAAAAATTGAATCTCCATTGAGTCCAGAACTTAAAATTTATCCTAATAGCATAGTTCATTTGCATTCACGGGATTTCGAATGAATTCTGAGGGTTTGATAAAAAACTTGACAAAATCCCAAGTTTGTTGATGTTGGGCATCAGCTGGTGTAAGCACTTAAGCAATTATTTACTACTAAAATATGGGGAGTCATTTTAGAGGCTAGCTGAGGTGTACCCCAGTCGCTTAAGAGGAGGCCTCATCTCTTAAGAGGTGGTCGCTTAAGTGACGTTCAACCGCTTAAGTGAAGTCTGGACACTTTGTTCTTGGTTGCATAAGCAACAATCTAGCCACTTAAGTAGTGATCGCTTACACGATCATTTAGCCATTTAAGAAAAAGTCATTGTATATTAGCCTCATTTGGCGATTTTTCACTATTTTTGGACTTTGAGCTTTGGATTTAGGCAACTTTTTTAGGGTTTTCATCATCATTTGAGATACTTTTTAAAATGCCTTGACTGAGAGATATGCCAGTTGGTAGACTGAGACATAAGATTGAGATTGGTAGAAATTTGAGATAGTATATGGGTTACGAATCCTCCATGGATTCTATTTTGGGAGCATTAAGGTTCGATAGGTGTATAAAGAAAGCTGATGTTCAACCATTTTCCTTCATCATACATCACATTACATTTTCATATTATGTGTTTTCTATCATGTGTTTATGTATCATGTATTTAGCTTCTGTCTATGTTTTCATGTATGCTTGTCCCTTGATGTTATTGGAAATGGTGTGAGCTACCATTTTCAAACTTTTCTTCTTGTAGGTTGTGTTCTCATAGTATTTTTTTTTTATTTTCTATTTTTCTCAGTCGACCTATGATGCTTACTAAGTACAAGTGGAACGTACTCACTCCGACTATGCCCTTTTGGTTTAGATTTCAGTGTGACGTATGACATGTTCTTGACTTTTAGAGTTAGTTTCAGGCCTCGTCTTATCTTTCTGTTTTCTTTATTATTTCAAATAAAGACTTATGTAGTATTTAAAATTTGGATATGGTTTTATGCTCTTGTACTTATGATACCAGATTTTAGGATGATTTTTTCATACTTTCGTATTTATCTTTATTAATGGACTGATTTTGTTCAAGAAGTCTCGTCTTATTTCTATTATTATTGTTTTTGCATTTTTTTATTTTGAAAACTTAGCATATTTATTAAGACTGGACCGATATAAATGTTATCATGACCTCGATTTTTGGATTGTGACAAATTCACATCAAAGCACTAGGTTTGTCGGTCTCATAAGTGAAATAGCAGGATGTCTAGTAGAGTCTCGTGGATCAATATGTTGATGTTTTTATCTATCTTTGAGAGACTATAAAATATCTTTAGGAAAAACTTCTCTGATTTGATTTCATGTCATGCTGGTTGTTCATACCCAACATTCGAAACTTGTATCTAATTTTTTCTATGTAGATGGTGAGGACTAGGTCTAAGGATGATGAGTCGACACCCAATGTAGGAGCCTCGATTTGAGGTCAAGGAAGGGGTCATGGTTGATCAAAGGTGGAGGATGGGCACAAGGAGCTTCCCCAACCAGAGGATGTACTAGGGAGGCCTCTCCCAAGCTACATGTTGTGTGCACCACATAAGATTATCAAACAGGAGGTGTGATGTTACCCTAAACTAACCCCCAAAAGAAGTATGTTGCAGCCGATGCCAAATATAGTAACCCAACTAGGTTGGGGTCGAACCCATAGGGAAAACATTTAACAATTGCTTAACTTGATGTAATTCACAAGCAGTGCATAAAGTGATTGAGGGTAATTTGGAATTATCAGTAACTAGTAACCAAATCTTGAATGTTTTTGAGTTGTAAATAATAGAAGACGAAGACTAGGATTGTGTTCTTCTTGGATTCTCAACTCCATAAATTTATCATGTTTAATCCACCTATTCTACTGCTCTATGTGTAAAGTCAACAAGATATGTATTATCAATCATCTTTTGAACGGTTGATAAATCTTGCCCTTTACCTCGTGTGATTGGGAAAAGAGGATTAAGATAGTAATTTGAGGACTATAGACAATGTCAACACGTTCAAAAGTGAATCTTAAATTACTGTCTTAATCCTCTTTTCCCAATCACAAACTCCCTTGTGAGGACGTATGCAAATACAAGCTATCCCCAAGATTCTGCAATAGCTTTGAGGTCAGTTTTTGTGAAGAAGATTAAGATACATCCATAAGCCCTAGAATAGATAAATCTACCACTTCCTTTATGTAGATAATCTGCCAGGGTTCCAACAATCCTAGTTAGGGAGATTTGCTGCTCATATTCATGCAAGAAACCATGACTATCAATGAAGAATAAATGAAATTAATTGTACAAGAATAAGATGAATAAAATCCTAAGTCGTTAATTGAACAAAACCCTAAATCTCAAGAATAGTTTTTAAAGTATGTAGTAGAGTATATTGGAATCTAAAAATATGTTAAAGAATGTAACGTAATAAAAGATAAACCATAGGGTATTTATAGTGTCTCAAAAATACTATAAAATCCTAATAAAAATGGGAAAGGTAAAGTTATGTCAGCATATGGTACGACTCGCTCATCCACTCATATGCTCATCATACGAGTCGTACTTTGCCTCTCTTATCTATTCCAGTGTCTGATCTCCTAAGGCTTCAAATTTCTATTCTTCTTACAATTTCTACTCATAAGTTGTACCTTGACCATACGACTCATTGCCTTCACTTGTATAAACCTGGGACTTCTGTCTTTCCATGCTTTGAACACTGGTCTACTTACGATTTCCCTATATGAGTAATACAAAAACTTCCAACTCATCTACTTCTGAGAATTCAATATTGAATGGTAGCTTTAGATTCTATTATGCTGACGATTCCTTGTCATAACCTGTACCTTCACCTTATGACTATGATGCTCCACTTGTATCTTCTCCATACTTCGATTCTCAGTTTGGCTTTGGGTTCAGTTGTGATTACGAGTCATCCTACGAGTCGTATGGTGTGTTGACGACTCGTGAGGTAACTTGTATCTTGATCAGACTTTGTCTTTCCAGGTCTTTTTCTTCCATTTTCATCCCAACACTATTGTAGACCTATTTTACTTGCAGTAAACACCAAACTTTATCATATCTACTAGAACAACCGAGGTCCATGCATAAATTCTAGGTTTTAAGCATCTAAAGTACCATGTTGCCATGACACATCAACACCATCAACTTAGACTTTTGTGTGTCCTCAGGTAAAAAGAAATTAAACTCAATCTTAAAACACATAAAAAATTCTATAATAGGAAGATCTTAAGCTACCCATGGCAGTGATTTTTCAGTTTAGGTTTCAACCATGTTATTCCCTTCCTAATTTTAACTTTTCAGAACTTGAACTATGTACATGACATAAAATATAGAGAAACATAGAGGGATCCGATGATGGAATTACATTAGTAGTAGACAAATGGGCATAGACAAAAATCACAATTACCAAACAATCTAGCAACCTAGCAATATAACCAGTGTGCGCTCACAGTCAAAGAAATCCCATTCACTCTAAGTATGGATCAATCAATTTATTCAGGGATATAACAGATTAATATCTCGCTCACAAAGAAGTATCATTGGTGTATACAGAATACCATAGGCTTTCCCTTATGCTTTCTTCCTAAATTTTTAGACAATCGAGGTAAGATCACAAAAGGACTTAATTCAGCTTGTAACATAGGTTAGTGGCTGGTATAGTATCTTTTTGGGATTATGTACTGACTACGCCTCCTTGACACTGTGTTTTCTTTGGGGTCCACTTATTCTTCCATTTATTCTTCAGTTTTATTTCTGCCCTTATGTCTCCCTTTTTATTTTGACACATTCAGATTGGGCTAGGTATGGTTTTTTAACTTTATTTATCCTTTTTTTATTGCAATTTTTCTTCTTCTTTTATTTTAATTTATTTTATTTTATTTTAACTGCACCTTTCCTTTTTTCAATTTTTTCTCCTACACGATTTTCTTCATACCCATTTTCATCCACGCACCCTATAATTGCCACCCTCAACTTAGGTAATTTACCTGAGTTGAGGTGCACAATGTCTAAGGAGGACCAGGTCCAAAATAGATTCATTGTAAGGGAAATAGGTAGGTGAAATTGGTGTAAAAACAAAATTAGTTAATTAAGGCTCAAATATTTGGCTCAAAGGGATTCATTTATTTGGTTATCCCTTTGATCAAGGCATTTAGGCTTAGGAGGAATTACAATAAAAAGGGCCTATGATCATCTCCTACTTGACTATCCTAAACCTAGGAAAAAGCAATCAGGAAGGTTCTAGATTCCCTTACACCAAGAACTAAATAATACCTTGCACACACACTCGCACAGGGTTACATTGCTAAGTACTACAGATCCAGTTATGCAACTGTTTGCCCTAATTGTTCTATCCCTAATCCTAATGACATTATCAGATTTACAATATTCTCACACATATAAACGTATTAGATATTTAACAAAAATTTAGGAAGGGTCTCAACTTTTCAACACAATTCAGATTAACACAAATAATTTTAGCTTAATCATTTCGAATCCGCAATCATTCATGATTCCACAATAGTCTCACACACAACACGTATCACACAGTTAACAAAATTTAGGAAGGGTCTTAACTTGTCAACACAATTCAGATTAACACAAATACTTTTAGCATAATTATTTCAAATCCACAATTATTCATGTTTCCAGAATCACAAATCAATTTCAAAACCACAATTCATTACAAATGATTTAAAGATTAATAAAATTAGTCTTCTGTCATTAGTGTAGATTTTCTCCCTATTTCAGCCCTTTATCAGCACAAAGTTGGCAAGCCATAATATACTTTCAGCTACTTAGATTTAGCTACTTAGATTTTCAGCTACTTCTAGATATTCAAAATCAGATATACACCCCACCCCAAATAAAAATTCTTACACTCTCCCTAGTGTCAAAAAATTTAAAGAAAGGGTGAAAAGTCACATCTGGGTGCTCAAGGCACTGAATCATGCAGTATCAATATGTAGGCCCTCTGGTCGGGTCCCACTCTCCTCAATAATTATTCTATCAACCCTCGATACTGAGTCAGTAACAGTAGTCGGTGGCACAAAACCATCTCCCTTAGCATCAATAATTGTTGGTCTCAAACCACCGGCCTCAGTAACCATTTCACGGATTCGCACCTCCCGATCCTGCTCATCCTGTAGGCTAGCTTCCTTAGCCTTATTCATAGAATCTTATTCCTCACGTCTTCATATCATTATCTCTTTTCTCCTTTCTCGAGTCTTCTCAAACAGTACCTCTAACAGGTTCGAAATAGCCCAAATATAATCCACATGGACTGTGTGAACAACTGTCTTAATCATGGGCTCCAGGATTATTGGTCTATCGTACAACTCCAAGACAATCTTCTTAATCTCAACAACTTCAAACTTGATCTTAGCAATATTAGGCGTCTGCTCTCTACCCAACTGTCAAGTAATTCTCGACTCAAATACATCAAGCTGCTACTGTACTCATTTGTCCTGGCTTGCCATATGTGTGTCAACCCTGGGATTCATGCCCCCTTTCCATGTTGTGGACCTTGGCCTCCAATATACCCAGTCTGGTCATGGCCTATATCTACATGGCCTGTGAATTATAATAAGCCTAGATAGCATACCTCGTGTCCTAGGTAGTACCAACTATACTTGAAGAGAAGCACCAGAAGTACCCGCTGCATCAATCTATGTAGTCTCTGTTTGTCCACCTAGATTAGCAGCCTCAATAGTCTCAGCCTGACTAATCTGCCAAAACATATCTACTACCATATTCGCTGCTCTTCTCATCTATTTGTCTATTGGGTTTGCTATATCTCAAATTAGCCCAAGGTTAGTATTGCTAGTAGCCTCGATCATTGCATCAATATTCGAGAGTTTCTGTACTCCCGTAGCTAAGCACAACTAAGTAATCAAGCATGGGTATTTCATCAGATACTTCTCTCTGCCCATAGTAAGGTCTCTTATCTCTCAGGATAAGAACTCCCCTAGATAAAACTCATATCCAACCACCAATCTCATAATCAATGTAGCAAGGAATTGGACTCAATACATTGTCCCCAGTAATGGGACATATCTATGACTGGATAATGTCCCCCTGTCTTGGACTTGAAATTTCGAGTGTTCTTTTCTATCTTCTGTGAGACTACTCCCGAGCCTTCTATCACCCATACAACATTCTCACCTTTCGTTGCTATCCTTTTAGCTATCCACTCGAAGTGACCCATCTTTCACCGACCCCATATATTTTTATGTAATCTTTCACATCTTGTCTATACGGTAATCCATTTCCTCAATGTTCACCACAACTGATAATTCGGTCCGTATAAGAATCAACCAATAGTGTATGGGGAATGTCTACTTGCTCTCCTCGAATAGTTAGTGAAGGAAAAAGGTCACCACCTTTCCATAATTGACCCTATGGATACTGTCTCTTTAACTTGCCCTTGTATACTGCATACAATTCTCTTACTAGAATATCACTATACTTCCCGAGCACTCTCATCATCCATTCAAAGCCATATTACTTGAAGTGCACCTCGAACTTAGGTAACTCTATCATCCCAGTAGTACTCAACCTTCTCTCCAAATACAAGACCTATTTAATCTTTCCATTATGGCGACTTTTCAACCCATCATTAAATGTCTCCTATATACTGGAGTACTCCCATCATTCAATGATGGGCATCGGAGCAGTGGTAAGTGCTAGAAGAGGGTGCTGCACATCGATCGGTGGCGCATTAACTTCTTATGTACCATTACCATTTTCAGAACTTACTTCTTTTGAACAAGATTTAGCATTATATTTGGTATCTAAAGGTGGAGGTGAGTGAGGAGGAAAGATAGTTGGATTTTTTCTCCTTGGAAATCATGGAGGTATTTTCTCTGGAGTTGCTACCTTTTTCCCCTTTGCGAACTTCTATGCCTTTGGGTAAACCTTGCCCTTCTATGGGTATTTGTATATGTCACCACAACAGGTGGCTGACTCAGTTGCCTTCGAACTGGAAGATTTTGCATTTTTGTTTCCCTTTTTAGGAACTTGTTTGGAAGAAGATGTATATTTTGGAGGCACTGTACCTGAAAGTACACATTCATTAGTAAGTAAATAACGAAAAGAAAGCAAAAATAAGAAACTAAAGTTCAGTGTGCAAGTTCTGTCTAGGGTATAAATGGGGGTAAAAGTCATATCGACTGGGTATGACTTATATGATCGAGTCGTATGCAACATATTGCATATACAATTTTTCACTGGTCTACTTACGAGTCCTCCAAGCCAGTCGTACCGATAAGATACGACTCATTACTAATAGTCATAAGCATATCAGAAATAACTTATAACATGTTACATCTACCCAGGTCCTTACGACTCTTATGTATGAGTCTTATGGAATGGATACAACTCATTTAGGCAAATCGTCCCATACCAAAACCTATACTTAGTTAACTTTCTATGTTGTCAGTGGGTACGATTCTTATTACAACCCCATTACCAGTGGGTACAAGTTGTAAAGAGTCTCGTATCCATAAAAACATAGAAGTTCAACCTTAAAGTTGACTCCAATTCTAATTTCCCAAACTACCCTTACTTTATGCAGCAATATCACCCACTTCCAGTCCAAACATGCACAATATCAACACCTAAAATCTATTTCACCCCTATTTTCCATTTCAACTAAGAACCTATGAACTAGGGTACAAAAATTCAACCCACACGTAAATTTAACTTAAAGTAAGTTGAAGATAACTCGCATTTGCAATTTTCAACTAGAAATACAAGGAGTATAATTTGAAATCTTGCTTGTTTGGTTGAGTTGTTAGCGTTACCCGATTTCAACTTTTTTTCTACAAATTTATGCCTAATTTATGCAATTTGAAAGAATTCAAGCAAGGTGGTATGTGATTCAATGGTAAATTGTGCTTTGGAAGCTTTACATTATACCAAAAATGGAGGTGGGTGTGAGTTTTGGATATCGAGTACCTAACGGGTACCCTATTTTGTCCTTTTAATTCAAGTGCTTTGTCGGGTTGACGTGTGATCCCAGACCTAGTAATCTTGGGTACGAGTCATGGGTATGACTCTTACCCAGGCTTATAGGTCTTTTCTTCAGCTCATATAGACCTAGAACTTTTTACCTGGGTCTTGGAGTGGATACGACTCAATGTGACGAGTCGTACCTTGAGAGTATGACTTGCTTTGAGAATCATATCCATTCTAGAAAATTTTACTTGATTCTAAATTTTCTCCCAGGTCCTTACGACTCCTAATCATGATTCGTACAATTTAGATACGACGTGAAGAGTCTATATGACCTATTTACTTGAACTTTTCTGGATCTTTTATGCGATCATGAGTCCTCCATACTGAACAAATATATTACCCTATAAATAAATAAGTATAAAACATGGGTTGCCTCCCATATATTTCTTGATCTAAAGTCGCAGCACGACGGGCTAAGTAGGATGCTTTTATTTCACCAACTAGACTCTTGGGTTGCCTCCTATGCAACACTTGATTTAACGTTGCGGCACGACATAATTACCTTGATTACTTAGCCTTCACCACGGTCCATCTCAAAAATCACATTAATTTCCTTAGTGTTACCCATAAGTGCTTGGCTCTTTGCCCATTCACCTTGAATGGGGCTTCACCATCCCGCTTCAATTCCAAAGTACCATATAGAAACATTCTTAGCATAGTAAAGAGACCGTACCATCTAGACTTCAACTTACGTGGAAATAAGTGAAGCCTTGAATTGTAGAACAATGCCTTGTCACCTTTTTCGAAGATTCTTTTCTTAATTTTGCAATCACAATGCAGCTTCATCTTTTCCTTGTAAAGTGCAGAAATTTCATATACCCAAAGTCAGAATTCATCCAAATCATTCAAACTATTTATCCATGACTTGTCTGCATCTTGCCACACAAAATTTAGCTTCTTCAAAGCCTACAATGCTTTATGCTCAAGTTCAACAAGCAAGTGACAAGCCTTTCCATAAACTAGCTGATTAGGTGAAGCACCAATTAGGGACTTGAACGTTGTTCGATAAGCCCATAATGCATTATCTAACTTTCCTGACCAATCGGTCCAATTGGAATTCACTGTCTTTGCCAATATGGACTTAATTTCTCTACTGGACACCTCAAATTATCCACTAGTCTACTGATGATAAGATGTTGCCACCTTGTGTTTCACTCCATCTTCTTAAGTAGACCTTTGAATAGATGATTATAAAATATGACCTACCGTCACTAATGATAGCACATGGCATGCCAAATCGAGAAGAGATGTGCTTTTTCATGAATGTAGTGACACTAAGTGCTTCATTATTTGGAAGCACAATTGCTTCCACCTATTTAGAAACATAATCCACAGCCAAAAGAATATACTTCATGCAACGAACTCACAAAAGGACCCATGAAGTATATACCCCATACATCAAACAATTCCAATTGTAAGATAGGAGTCATAGAAAGTTCATGGTGTCTAGAGATGTTATCTTGTCATTGAAATTGATCACAAGAGGAAGCAAATCATGTGCAACTTTGTAGATTGTTGGACAATAATACCCACATTGCAAGATTTTGTGGGTTGTGCAGGTTCCTCCATGATGACCCCCAACTGGAGAATAATGACATGCCTCAAGTATACTCATCATCTCAACCTCAGGTATGCATCTACGAATAATCCCATCCGTTCAAATTCAAAATAAATAAGGCTCATCCCAAAAAAATTTCCTTACCTCATGCATAAATTTCTTTCTCTGCTGAAAGGAAAGATCTTCTGGGATTAGATCACTTGTTAGATAATTTGCATAGTCTACAATCCATGGAATTAGATCTTAGGAAGCTACTAATATCTGCTCATTTGGAAAATTGTCATCAATCTCTATCCCATCTTTAACATTCTGCATAGCTTCTTTCTGAATTCTAGATAAATGATCTGCAACATGAGTCTCAATGCCTTTTCTGTCCTTGACCTTAAAATCTAATTCTTACAGTAATAGAACCCACCTAATTATTCTAGGCTTTGCATTTTTTCACCATTAAGTACCGCAATGTTGTATAATCAGTGTGCATAATCGCCTTTGTCCAAATAAAATAAAACCTAAACTTTTCAAAGGCAATAACCACTGCTAATAACTCTTGTTCCATCATGGTGTAGTTCTTCTGAGTAGGATTTAGTGCCTTGCTACCATAGTAGATAGGATGAAAGATCTTTTCTTTTCCTTGACCTAGTACAACCCCTAAGGCCAAATCACTCGCGTCACACATAATCTCAAATGGCAAAGACCAGTCTGGAGATACAATGATAGGATTAGTCATCAACTTCTCGTTCAGACACTCAAAAGCCTTTAAGAATGCTTCAATAAACTAAAATTTCAACTCCTTATCAAGAAGCCTACAAAGAGGGTTGGCAATCATAGAGAAATCCTTGATGAACCGCCTAGAAAACCTAGTATGACCCAATAAGCTACGAATGCCCTTTAAAGAAATTGGTGGAGGTAATTTCTAAATCTCTTCAATCTTAAATCCATCTACCTCAATACCCCTTCTTAAAATTGTTTCAAAGCACTCTACATTCTTTGACCATAAAATGACACTTTTCCCAATTAAGTACCAAGTTGCATTCTTCACATCTTCTGAGAGCATTCGCCAAGTGAACTAAGCAGTCATCAAAAGAATCACCAAATATTAAAAAATCATCCATAAATACTTCAATTGTGTATTATACCTTGTTAGAGAATATTGACATCCTACATCTCTGAAATGTGGCTGGAGCATTACATAGCCCGAATAGCATCTGTCTAAATGTAAAGGTCCCATAAGGACAAGTGAAGGTTATCTTATCTTGGTCTTCAGGTGAAATAGTAATTTGGTTGTAACCCAAATACCCTTCAAAAAAATAGTACCATCCTCAGCTTGCTAACCTGTCTAACATTTTGTCCATAAAGGGCATAGAAAAATGGTCTTTTTAAGTCCATGCATTCAATTTTTGGTAATCCATGCATACTCTCCATCCTATGACTAGCCTCATTGGAACTAGATTATTCTTCTCATTAGGCATAATAGTGATACCACTATTCCTTGGAACATATTGTACCAGACTGACCCACTTACTATCGACAGTAGGATACACTACACCAATATCCAACAACTTGATTATATCTTTATTTACCACCTCCTGCATAGAAGGATTTAATTGACATTGATGCTCTATACTTGGAATAAAATCAGGCTCAAGCAGAATTTTATGAGTACAAATACCATGTGGTATACCAACAATATCTACAATAGACCAACCTATGGCCCTCCTGAATCTCTCTAAGACTGATAACAATGCTTTTACTTCCGAGTCCATCAAATTGGATATAATAATTAATTACAAAGTATTGTTGACCCCTAAAAATACATATCACAAATGAGAAAGAAGGGCCTTCAACTCTAAGATAGGTGGATTTTCAATGGATGGGCGAGCAGGTGGAGTAGTTCTATTCTTTAAATCCAAATCAAGCTTGTTTGGTGCATAAGTATATGAAACACTTCTAAAAATACACATACCATCTCATCATACTCATATATGCCATCTCTATGAAAGTTCATGATCACGGCTGCAAGAGCTTCAACACCCAACCTATTTTCAATAGGAACAACAACATCAGAACCATCATCCCAAAGAGTAACTGAATCGACATTATAGAATGAATCTACTTTATCATCATACACATCAATCATGGATATCACTCTCAACTCATCAGGCTGCCTCATAGATTTGCATACATTGAATATCACCTATTCATTATTAAGTCATAGTATCTGATGTCCTGGCTCTAAATTAATCAACATCCTTCCCATAGCCAAGAATGATCTTTCCAAAATGATTGGGACTTGGAAGTCCACTTTGCAGTCTAATATCATAAAATATGCAGGAAAGATGAAAGAAGCCACCTTTACCAATACATTATATAAGATACCAACTGGGTTTTTCATACCTGCACTACAATGATGAATGTTTTTAACTGGCTCATAACTGGCTAACCTTTTCTTGGTGATTAGATCTTTCATGAATTTTGCATATCCTAGAATTTGCTCTAATGTCTCTATAAGTGGGATGTTTACTGATAGCTCTTTTAGCATTGACAAAAAACTTCTGATGCTTACAATCTATTTATTTTTTTAGCCTTTGAGGAAAAGGTGGACGAGGTCTCGGAATAGGCTCCTCGACCTTATCTTATCCTTCATCTTACTTCTACTACTATCCACATCAACAGGATCATCATCATTCTTTTTTTATCTATAATCGGTACAGGTGGGTTTATGATGGATTTTCCACTTTGGGTGGTAATGGAGTGACTAGGGGTGTGCAAAATCAAACCGACCGATAAACTGAATCGATAAAAATATTATTGGTTTATTATTATTGGGTTATTGGGTTAACAATTTGTTAATGGTTTTATAAAAAAAAATTATTGGGTTATTGTTTTGGTTCAATTTTTGCTTATTGGGTAAACCGATAACCCAATAAGAATATATATATATATATATATATAAATATATATATATATATATATGACCTATTATATATTTCTCTTAATTTCTCTTTAATTTCTACCAATTAACAAACCTATTATTTCAATTATACAAACCCTTAATTTCTCCTAACAATATTTAGTTCAAACTTGAAGATTCTTGTAAATTAAAACACATAATGTAGGATTTTTGGTTGAAACTAAGATTCGAGTTTTTTTTCATGTTAGTTACTACTATTTCTATTTTATGAGTATTTTCTTATTAGTTAAATCGAACCATTAAGGACTAAAAATCGATAAACCAAAAATTGATAAAAAATATCTTATTGGTTTGTTTATAAGTTTAGCATATTTAAAAATCAAAAACCGATAAACCAAATCGATAATATATAAAACTGAACTGAACCGACCAATGCACACCCCTAGGTGTCACAGTGACCATCATTCTTTGGATTATCCATCGTGTTACTCAAGAGAGTACCAGGATATCTTTGATTTACTCTGGTTGATATCTGACCAAATTGTTACTCTAACTGCTTGAGTGATGTAGCATGTGATTTAACTTTCTAGTTTAGCCCTAGTAGGTTAGCCTTGATATCCTTAAGGTAGCTCTCTTGAACTTCTTTATCCTTGTCTAATCTCAACAATAGCGCCTCCATTCTGGATTCTGAATCACGATTACCAGGTGGAAAATACTTGTCAGTTTTCTCCTTATAGTCATCTTTTTATCGCCAATCACCATCTCTCTTTCTACTCCTGTCTCTATATCTATCATTGTAATAGTTTTAACCTTGATTCTCTTTCCCTTATGCTTATAAATCTTCCAACCTATGATAAAGATAATTTTCTTCCTCTTTAGATTCAATATCAAATGTTCTAGAAGTAGGCCCCTGTGCTGCAAATTCATTCACTTTCTCAACACTGATTGCTGTGAACTATTTTATAAGCATCCCAATATCTGTATGAAGCTGTGTAACCTCTCGTTCTACCAAATTCTGATTAGCTCCATAATTATTAGCTTCTCCAATTGCATAAGTACCAGCACCATGTTCTGCTTCTCTAGTATGCTAACCTCTATTAGTTCACTAAAATATCATCCAACATATCCTACACAGCATCCCATCAAACACACATGAATATACCTCCCAAAATCATATCTACCATTGCTCTCGAACTGTCACTCAATGATCTATCGAAGATTTCCAACAAAGTTGATCCTATGATTTCGTGATTAGGTACCATGCTCACCTTTTTCATGAATCTAAACCACACTACATATAAGGATTCTGTAGGCACCTATCTGAATTTTTCAATCTCATCTTTCAACTATAGCATCCTTGTATGAGGGAAAAAATTGTTCAAAAACTTTTTATGCAACTCTTGCCAGGTAGTGATTAAGCCTCTTGGAAGTTCCCCTAACCATAGTGATTCTTCACCCATCAATAAAAATGGGAACAACCTCAATCTTAAAGTTTACTAATCCATCCTCAGAATAGTATATGATGTACAAATCCCAGTAAAACTAGCAAGATACATGTTTGCATCATCAGTCGTTGATCCCGTAAATACACCCATCAAGTTTAAAAATTAGATTATGGCACTTGTAATATCAAACTTCACATTAGGGGGTAAATGAGGAGGAATGATGGCTCCTGTCTCAACAGGTTCCACATAACCCATATACTCTTCATTATCATATAGGTGTAAGCACTGATATAAAGGAATTAATAGAGCTCTGCCTCTCTTAACTCTGTATCATTGCTATGCTCACTGTCTAGTCCTAGCTAGTCCTTCTTGCTGAGATAACTCAGCCTCTTCAGCTAATTGATCCTCTTCAGTTGTCCTTCTCTCTTTTTCAGTAGCTGCTATTAGTTGCTACACCTGTAAATCTATAACATTCTATGGGTCAACAGGAGCATGTGGGAATATTACATTAGGATCAAAAGGTGGATTGTCTTAAACCCCATCATGAACTTGCCTGACATTCTTCTTGGTGTTTGAAGAATTCTCTCAGGCTCTAGATAAAAATGGAGTAAGGAATTACCTCTTCTCTAGTATTTGACAAACACCGATGTATGTTAAATCAATACAAAAAATAAAACTCACAAACTTCACTAATTCAATTAGCTACTCAAATAGCTTCCCCGATAATGATGCCAAAATTTAATATCGCCCAAAACTAACCTCTAAAAGAAGTATGTTATGGTTGATGCCAAATATAGTAACCCAACTAGGTTGGGGTTGAACCCACAGGGAAAATATTGAAAAACTGCTTAACTTGATGTAATTCACGAGTAGTGTGGAAAGTAAATGGGGTGAAGTTGCAATTTTTAGTAACTAGTAACAAAATCTTGAATACTTTTGAGTTGTAAGCAATAGAAAACAAATACTAGGCTTGTGTTCCCCCTGACTACTCAACTCTGTAAATTTCTCATTTTCAATCCACATATTATACTACTCTGCATGTAAAGTCAAAAAAATATGTATTAACAATCATCTTGTGAACGTGTTGATAAATCTCACCCTTTACCTTATGAGTCTCAGGGCGTCACCTTATTTCTCCTTGTTTACGACTTCAGTTTATTTTCACCTTATGAGTATCAAGTGATTAGATGAGATGATGGAATATTAATATAGAAGTGAATCTCAAATTACTATCTTAATCCTCTCTTACCAATCACAAAATCCCTGGTGAGGATGTATACAAATACAAGCTATCCCTAAGATTCTGCAGTAGCTCTGAGGTCAATTATTCTAAGAAAATTAAGATACATGCATAAACCATAGAATCGATAAATCTACCACTTCTTTTACATAGCTAATCCACCAAGTTTTCCATAATCCTAGTTAGGGATATTATCCGCTCATATTCATGCAAGAAACCATGACTATCAATGAAGAATACATAAAAATAATTGCACAAGAATAAGATGAATAAAATCCCAAGTCTTTAATTGAATAAAACCCAAAATCTCAATAATAATTTTAAAAGTATGTAGTAGAGTATATTGAAACGTAAAAAGATATTAAAGAATGTAACCTAATAAGAGATAAACCCTACGGTATTTATAGTATCTAAAAAATACTCAA
This sequence comes from Capsicum annuum, assembly GCF_002878395.1. Classification (NCBI taxonomy): domain Eukaryota; kingdom Viridiplantae; phylum Streptophyta; class Magnoliopsida; order Solanales; family Solanaceae; genus Capsicum; species Capsicum annuum. The sequence continues at coordinate 44,289,923 of NC_061115.1, forward strand.
AAATACTAATAAAGTTAAAGTTATGTTGGCACTGGGTATGACTGACTCATCCACTCGTATGCTCATCATACGAGTCATACTATGCATCTCGTATCTATTCTAGTGTCTGATCTCCCAAGGCTTCAACTTTCTATTCTTTTTATGAATTTTACTCAAGAGTCGTACCTTGACAATATGACTCATGGCCTTCACTCATATCTATTTGGGACTTCTGTCTTTCCAAGCTGTAACCACTGTTCTACTTATGATTTCCCTATAGTCATACTCAAACTTCCTACTCGTAGACTTCTGAGACTTCAATATTGAATGGTAGTTTTAGATTCTATTATGCTTAAGATTCCTTGTCATGACCCTTACCTTTAACTTATTACTTAGATGCTCTAGTCGTATCTTCTCCATACTTAGATTGTCAGTTTATCTTTGGGTTCTGTTATGCTTATGAGTCATCCTATGAGTTATATGGTGTGTTAAAGACTTGTGAGGTAACTCATATCTTTATTAGACTTTGTCTTTCTAGGACTCTTTCTTCCATTTAACCCCAACACTATTGTAGATCTATTTTACCTACAACATATACCAAAGTTCATCATATCTACTAAAATAACTAAGGTCCATACATAATTTCTAGGTATTAAGCATCAAAAGTGTCGTGTTTCCATGACACATCATGGTGTAGGGACCACTAAGGTTCTACAACATTCATTTGATACCCTATTGTATTAGGAGTTGTTGATTTGCCTTTTGAGTTACTTGGAGGGTGTTTCATTGAGTGTTCTTAGTATACCTTAGACTTTGATGTTATATGTCGCCATCTTTATCAATATCTGCTTATAATATTTCTACTTTAGGGGGTACAACTATTATCTATGGTACCCCCACATGTGGAATCAGTGCCTGTCAGATATACTATTTCTCCAGTTACTTTGCAATCTGTTGATTAGAAGAGGTTTAGAGGTTTATCTACTTGGATTCTCCTAAGTTCAGTGGAATGATTGACGAGGATGCTTATGAGTTGACGAACATGGCTAGGTATTTGTGGAGGTCTGTATATAGTTATAGGACTTTTGGTTTGATATGTCATGGAAACACGACTTATTGAATGCTTAAAACAAGGAATTTATGCTTGAACATAGGTTATCTTACTGGATATGATGTGTTTTTTGTGTTGTTACAGGTGAAATAGGTCAACACTGGTGTTGGACTGAAAAGATAGAAGAAAAATCTGAAAAATTTGATGAATTGGTCAAGCTACGAGTAGTCAAGACACTATATGACTTGCAGCCATACTCGTCAGGATACCAAAAGAAAGAGTGAAGCTGAGAAATAAAGTAAAGAGTGACCACGACTAGTGACTAAGACTTGTAAGAAGTAGCTATGAGTTGTTGATAATAATCGTAAAGTGAGTAGAAAAAAATCCAAAGTCCATAGGTGAAGTCATAGAAGACTATGAGATGTAAGGTCAGACTACGACTAGTAGTGGGCAATCGTAAAGAAACCAATGTTCAAAACCCTGAAGTTTAAGGCACAAGTGATAATGAGTAAAGGACACGAGTCGTAAGGAATCACTATGAATCGTGGTGATAAATCGTAATGTCAACAGAAGCTTGGAGTCTAGAAGATGAGAATTCACTGAAATGCCTACAACTAACAACACAAGACTCATAAGGAGACCATACGAGTCGTAATGATTGCCGACTTACTTTCATTATTCAATTTTTATTAGGATTTCCTTATTATTTTGTTATACTATAAATATCTTAGGGTTATTACTTTATTAGGTTACATACTTTTACTATTTTTTGGAGATACTTTAACCTACTTTAAGAATTGATACAATTATCTTGGATTTTAGGTTTTGCATTCAATTAGAGATTTTGTATTTTACTCTTTCATCATTGTGTAATTAATTACACGTGTTCTTATTGATTGTCATGGATTTTTTCATGATTATGAGCAACTAATTTCCTTGACTAGGGTTGTGGGAACCCTGGCGAATTAACTACGTAAGGAAAGTACGAGATTCATCTAATCTAATGTAGTTGCATGTATTGCAACCTTTATTATATTTATTGACCCCAAGCAACTACAGAAACTTGGGACTAGCCTATATTTGAGGACGTCCTCACAAGGGAGTTTGAGATTGGGAAAAAGAGGTTGCAACAACGATTTAATCCTATCAACCTTCTTCTAACCAACTCGAGACTCAAAAGGTAAGACTTGTACTAAGGTTATAGACAAGGGAAAGCAAGGCAACACCCTGCGACTCATAAGGTAAAGGGTGAAATCTATCAATGCGTTCAGAAAACAATTGACAATACATAACTTTTCAACTTTCCATTCAGAGAAGGAGGTTAGGTGGATTGAACATAAGAATCTTATGTAGTTGTGAAGCTAGAGAGAACACAGTCCTAGTGTTCGTCTTCTATTGTTTACAAACTCAAGCATTCAAGTTTAGTTGCTTATTGTTGACTTCTGATTCCCTCCCATTTACTTTTTTCCACTACTCATGGATTTCATAAAATTTGAGATACTGTTCAGCATTTTTCCTATGGGTTCGACCCCAACCTGAGATTGGTTACAATATTTGGCATCAACCGTAACATACTTCAGTTAGAGGTGTACTTTGGATAATATCAAACTTTGGCACCATTGTCGGGGAAGACTATGTGAATTGTAGATTAAAGTTGGTGAAGCTCATAAGTCTTTATTTTTTGTTTTTAGTTGGGTATACACGGTGTATGAATACACCAAGATTCAGAGCAATCCCTAACTCCCTATTGATCTAAAATAAGAGAGAGTTTTACAATCACCACAAAGGATGTTAAAGCATGTTCGTGTTGGTGTTCCTACTGGAGTTCGAGATCCTCAGAATATACCTCCTTCTCCACTTGCTAATCCATAAAATATTACAAATAGACAGATAGAGCAATTTTTAGAAAAGGCAAATAAATAGAGAAGGGTGGTTGAGGAAGCCAGGTTAGCTCAGCAGGCACAACTAGACAGGACAAAACCAATAGTTGATCAATGTGCAGTTGTCGAGGCATTCTGGAGAGAGGTAGGGGTACTAGAGCTTAAGTTATACCTTCACATTAGTTTCTACCATCGTATAATAAGGATTAAGACATAGGGTATACAGAGCCTGTTGAGACTTGAGATATTGTTCCACCTGTTTTACCCCCAAATATGATATTCGATATTACTAGTGCAATGATTAAACTGTTGAATCTAAAAGGTGTATTCACAAGGGTAGCAACAGATGATGGAAACATGCAACTAGCCAATTTAACTAGGATATGTACTTCATATATTATCCCTGGGGTGGATCAGGAAGAATTAAGGTTATGGTTGTTCCCTTTATCAATGATAGGTGAAACATTATTATGGCTAGGATAACTCCTTAGAGGCTCGACCATGACTTGTCATGAGATGCATAGATAATTTTTTAATTGATTTGTCCCTCCTTCTAGGATATGGCAGATACCTGCAGAGTCTATTATGAAATATGGTTTCAATTCAAATAGAAGTTGAGCAAGGTACCCCATCATAGGATTTGAGGATCCAACCTATTAAAAGAATTCCATATATCTTTAAATATTATCTCTATAGCAATGACAGGCACGATATCTGGAGGTACACTTCTGTGTCTATATTGGGGATGGCCCAAGAGATACTAGATGGGATTTCTATCACTAAACAAGGATGGTATACTCGGGAGGCTGATAGAGGAGCTGTTACATATGTTATTAGGGATATAAGTGACTATATATCTAGCGATGATATAATAGCACAAAAAATTGTATAGCTCTGAACTAATATTGGGATGCTTTCAAAATAATTTACACCAATACCAACTAAAAAAGTAAATCTAGTGGGGGCACAGGGATCCACTTCCAGAGCTAATAAGTTGGATACAGATGAGGAAGAAAAGTACTGGAATCATGAAGTAGTAGGTTTATGAGCCAAAGGGCAAGAAAATCAAGGTCGGAACTATTATGGTGATAGGTACAGAGACTGGAAAAAAGAATGAGATGGTGATTGGAGGTGCAAGATTGAATACAAAAAGAATAGTGAAAAATATGTTCCACCAGGTAGTCGAGATACCGAGTCTAGAATGGACGCAATGTTGTCAAAATTATTAAAACTCTAAGAAAGTCAAGAGAGTTATCTTAAGGATATTAAGACAGTTCTATCAGGGTTGAATCAGAAGGTTATGTCGTATGCTACTACGATCAAACTACTGGAGCAACAGTTTGGCTAGATGTCTACTACATTGAATCAAAGGTAACCTGGAACTCTTCCTAGTAATACCGTTTAGAACTCGAAGAATGATTGTCATTGTCATGCCATTACTACTCGAAGTGGTAAAACCACCATGGATTTGCCAGTTTCTACTGTAAATAAGCGAAAGAATGATGTTGATCCTATTTTAATTAAGGAAGCACCTAATATAGAAGTAGACAAATCGTTAGAGGTTGAGGGTAGTTGTATGGGAGAAAAAAGTAAGGGTAAGGTAAAGGAACCTGTTCTGAAAACCATCCCTAAACCTCGAACACCTTATCCTCAGATTGAAAAAATAGGAAGAAAGCAAATATCAGAAGTTTCTATCTATAATGAAGAATCTTTTTGTGAACATTCCATTAGTTGAGGCATTGGAGTAATTTCTAGGTTATGCAAAATTCAAGAAAGATATGGTCTCTAGAAAGCGGACTGAAGGGTGTACATGGACTACATAAAGTTGAACCTAAAGAATAAGCTAGTGTCAATAAGCTAGTGCCAATAGGACCAGTCACAACCTGAAGGGTGTGCATAGACTACATAAAATGGAACACATGGACCCAAAAGGACCACTCCCCAATTTCCTTCATGGACCAGATGCTGGATAGACTTATAAGAACGGGCTGGTACTGTATCTAGATGGCTATTCAGGGTACAATCAGATTATGATTGCTCCCAACAATCAAAATAAGACAACTTTTGCCTGCTCATATACCATATTTTCATTAAAGAGAATGCCATTTGGGTTGTGCAATGTTCTAACAAAATTTAAAAGATGCATGATATCCATTTTCTCTGACATGGTAGAAGACACCATTAAAGTATTGATGGATGATTTCTCTATAGTTGGTGATTCTTTTGATGATTGGTTGAGTCACTTGGTCAATGCTTTACATCGACGTGAGGAGTGCAAATTAGTACTTAATTGGGAGAAGTGCCACTTTATGGTGAATAAGGAATTATACTTGCGCACAAGATCTCAAAAAGAGGCATAGAGGTTGACAATGAAAAAATTAAAGTGATTGAGAAGCTTCCATCACCAGTTTTGGTTAAGGGAATTCAAAGCTTCTTAGATAATGCAAGTTTCTATAGGCGATTCATCAAGGATTTCTCAAAGATTGCAAATCCCTATTGCAAACTTCTTGAGAAAGAGGTGAAGTTTGATTTTGATGAGGCATGTCTAAAAGCTTTTGAGTGCTTAAACAAATGGTTGGTGTCTGCTCCAATCATTATGTGCCCTAACTTGTCCTTGCCATTTGAGATCAAGTGTGATGAAAATGGAGTGGATCTAGGTGTTGTCCTAGGCCAAAGGAAATAGAATATTCTATACCCTATCTATTACGCTATCAAGGCATTTAACCCTGCTCAGAAGAATTATACTATTACTGAACAAGAGATATTAGCCGTGGTTTTTGCCTTTGAGAAATATCGGTCTTATCTAATTGGCACTAAGGTTGTTGTCCATAATAGTCATACAACCTTGAGATACTTGATGGCAAAGAAAGATGCAAAGCCTAGATTGATCCGTTGGGTCCTCTTGCTGCAAGAGTTTAATTTTGAGGTAAAAGATCCAGACGGTACAAAGAATCAAGTTGCTAATCATTTGTCCAGACTTAAGGATAAAGCAATTTATAAAGTAGGTAATCAGCTTGAAATCCATGATACTCTTCCAAACGTGCAGATTTTGGTAGCATTACAAGACCTAATTCCCTGGTTTGTGGACTTTACAAATTACCTGGAAAGTGATCTAGTCTCAGAAGATCTATTCTTCCAACTGACAAAGAGATTTATACATTATGTACGGATGTTTTTCTAGGATGTAAGGATGTTTTTCTAGGTTGAACCTTACTTATTCCAAATTTGTGTGGATGGGGTTATTCGTAGATGCATCCCTGAAGTGGAAATGATAAGAATCCTCAAGGCTTATCATTCTTCACCAGTTGGGGGTCACAATGGAGGAAGCCACACAACCCACAAGATCTTATAATATGGGTACTAATGGTCTATAATATACAAGGAAGCTTATGACTTTGCTTCAGCTTGTGAAAAATGCCAACACCAAGGCAATATCTCTAGGTGCCATGAACTTTCTATGACCCCTATTTTAGAATTAGAATTGTTTGATGTATGGGGTGTGGACTTTATGAGACCATTTGTGAGGTTATTTGGTATGAAATATATTCTTATGGAGGTAGACTATGTGTCCAAGTAGGTGAAAGCAGTTGCGCTCCCTAATAATGAAGAAAAAAGTGTTACTACCTTCTTGAAGAAGTATATCTTTTCTTGATTTAGCATACCACGCACAATCATTTGTGATGGTGGGTCGCATTACTGTAATTGCCTATTTAAGAGTCTGCTTGAAAAGTACGACATGAATAATAAGGTGGAAAGGCCTTACCATCTGCAGACTATTGGACAGGTTGAGGTATCTAACAGAGAGATAAAGCCCATTTTGGTGAGGACTGTAAATGCTAATAGGACTGGTTGGTCGAGAAATCTAGATGATGCATTATGGGCCTACCAAATAGCTTTCAATATTCCCATAGGTGCATCTCTATATCAGTTAGTGTATGGCAAGGAATGTCACTTGCCTATTGAACTTGAATACAAAGCACCATGGGTATTGAAGAAGTTGGATTTTGAGTGGCATAATGCAGCAAAGGCGAGACTAAGAAAAGTGAATGAGTTTGATGAGTTCCGACTCTGAGATTATAAAAGTTCTATAATTTACAAAGAGAAGTTGAAGCTGCATCATGATCACAAAATCGATAAAAAAATATTTGACCAACGTGACCAGGGATTGCTATTTATGTTAAGACTTTGATTGTTTCTAGGTAAGTTGAAGTATAGGTGATATGGGCTATTTACTATGGTAAGAGTATTTCCATATGGTGCTTTAGAATTGAAAAGTGATGGTGAAGACCCATTCAAAGTGAATGGGCAAAGGGTAAATCACTAAATGGGTAACATTGAGGATGTTAAAGTGGTTCTTGAAATGGAACTTGTTGAAGTCTTAGTAACCAAGGCAATTACATCATACCACGACATTAAATCAAGTGCTACATGGAACGCAACCCATGGGTATGGTTGGTGAAGTCTGAGTATCCAACTTAGCCACATCGTTCCATGATGTTAAATTAAGTGTTGCGTGGGAGGCATCCCATATTTTGTACATAATAAATTATAGGGTAATATGTGTGTTTAGTGTGCAGGACTGAAGATTTCTTGAGTTAGCCAACAATTTGTACGAATCAGATCATACAGTCTCTTTATAGGTCGTAACCAAATATTACGATGAGAAGTCGTAAGGACCTAGAACCCAAATCACTTCCAGGGAATTAGTTTCTGGAGTCATTACGACTCTCAAAATGAGTCGTAATATTTGGTGACGACTCGTCACCTTGAGTCATAACGACTCTAGACAAGGTAAGGTTCCAAGTATTTATGGAAGGAGTATGTGATCTGTAATCAATGGTTATGAGTCATAATCATGACTCATAACCAAGCTTGACAGTTTAGGGGTCGCGGGTAAAATTGGCCCCATATCATGTTCTAAAATAAAAGGGCAATCAAAAGGTTCACCCAAATTACTCAAAATCATGAACTCCCTCCATTTTGTAAATACCAACACACTTATAAATAATCCACATTTATCCCACAATGTAATATCAACTAAGTTCATTCCTCCCAAAGTATGAAATTTTGAAAATTTAGGGCATAAACCTATTTAAAGTGAAGAAGTCCAAGTCTTAAGAAAAATAAGTAGGTAACTTGAGTTTTGTGTTTTGATGTTATATTTAGAAAGATTATTCCTCAATTATGTGAAATTTTTAGATTTCTTGATGAAACTTTACTGTGATCCCTAATCATCAAAATTTTTGTTAAATAGGAAAAAAATGAACATTATGTTTGGGAATTGCTTGGGGATGAATGTATGAATTGTTGGAATAATATTAAATGAAAATTATATGACGGGAGTGAATATCGGAACCAACTTAAGCTAAACCCCCATGTTACAGTGGATTCAGGAATTCTAACGATTGTAAGGACACTTAATGAGTTGTTACAAGTCTCGTAACCACTGATATCATGGAGGATTAGAAGAGTGTGGGTTCTGGTATCATTACAACTCAACTATGCAAGTCGTAATCAATACCTATGACTCATATTCTGAATTCGTAATGACTGGGGGTACTTATGCATAGTAAAACATATTTCTGGTCAGCATACGAGTGTTGGTAAAGAGTCATAAACTGACCTTATGACTCATTAGGAGGACTCATAAACTGACCAGTATACATCGACTTATCTTCTGTCTACCTTATGACTCATTCATATGAGTCATACCTAGTGGTTACGACTCATACCCCCTAGTTGTAATAAGTTCAGAACATGTATACTAATACTAAATTTTCTTGTATTTCTTTTCTATTCATAGAATTTACTAGTTGGTCTTATGTAAACAAGTAGGTTTAAATGGCTCCAAAGATGATTCCTCATCAACAAAAACCCTAAATAAAAACACCAAGAAGAAACCTGCTCTTAAGTCTGATTATCAATTAAGGAATGAAAAAACCGATGAGTCAAGCGGTGACCTCAAAAATACCCAATAAAGGAGAAGGTTAAGCCTAGAGAGCATCTAACCCAGGGAAATAAAACAACTATAGAAGAGGCCTCATCTTCCAAGAAATAACCAAGAATGAGAAATCCCAACACTTTCCTACCACACTCACCATCATCTTCTTATAACGATAATGATGATGATGATAAAGAAAAAGAAAATGATGATGAAGCTAGTGAGGAAGAATTGAGCTCTTATGAGGGAGAGACTGAGAGTGAGGGGGAAGAGAATGTTATCCCAATTGATGTTCAAACACTACCATCACCCCAAGTTCAATTATCTATTGAACCTGCTCCAATGGCCATCGTTGAATGGTAGGGGTACCTCAAAATGCAGAAAACCTCTAATGAAGGTATAAAAGAGAATCCAACCATGGGAAAAATGAGAAGGAGGATATATCTGGAGAGAAGATAATCTACTGCAGGCATGTCTGAAATGCAATGCCTGGGTTCAAGATTGTGTTCTAATAATATCGATTATAATGGATGACCACAGCTCCAGGAAAATTTAGTCCTGGACTAGTGTGGGGTTCTATACAGCCTACAAGGGAGAGTTAAAGAGACAATACCCAAAGGGAAACTTATAGAAAGGTGGTGATCTAATCACCTCCTTGACTATTCGTGGAGCTCGGGTGAACATCTCCCCGCAAACTATTTAAATATTCTTGCATAAACCTAATTTCCAACCACCAGTGAATACGACTAAAATTGACTACCACATAGAGGAAATATGTAAAATAACAAATAAACAACTAGGTACGATAGATAAGATGATGCATTTTCGGTGGATAGCATGTCTAATTGCTATAAATTGAGAGAAAATGAGTTGGGTGGTTGGTGTTCTGGGAGTGAACTCTCAACAGATTGCCAAAAACACGCTGAACTTTAAGGAAAAGGTATGGTGGACTCTGGCCCAACTTAGATTATGTCCCACAACTAGGGAAAATATTCTCAGTCCAGTCTGGACAACATTGATAGTAGGATTCATTGGAGGGGGTATAAGTTCGACATTGCATAATTGATCGCCAGAGAGATATCAAATCAAGCTATAGGTATTGATGTGATTTCGGCATTCCCATGCTTGTTGACTCAGATATTCTTAGAAGCAGGGGTGCTAGTACTTCCAGACATAGATTAATTTATTAAACCAAAGAACACCATAAACTTGGGGATAATTTGAGATGCTGCAAATCCCATGACTAGGCAGGAATAATAATAGGCAGTGATGCTAGATAAGATACTACAGAACAGAGATATCCAGGGTACTACTACTACCAAATTTATTAAGGTAGATGACACTCGGGATGAGGGTGGCTTATTTGAGACCCAACATTCTGATGTAGCAAGTTGATCCAGTATGTTGACCCCTCCACAGACTGTGACACCATGTCTTTCCACATCTAGATCAGTTCTGATAGGAGATGTAGTCATTACACAGACTATGTGGAATGAGGTTATGATAAGATTGAACACCCTGGAGAAAAAGGTGTGATTGATGGAAATAAGAGTAAAACCCTGGGTTGATAACAGACTTGACAAACAAAACACAAGGGTACAAAAAAAGTTGGATGCTTTTCAGCTGAGGCTTACCCGCCAGCTTGGAAGTGTTTAAGCTCCTGATTTAGCAGGAGTTAAGACTGAAATTGCTGAATTACAAAAGTTGGTGAATGAGTTACACGAGAGGCCTTTTCTCCCCATGCCAGTTATGATGGATATTACTTTTATATCATTCGTACATTAGAATAGGAGAATGAAGTAGAGAGTTCTAACGTCTCTCTATCTTTTCCACTAATGTCTCTTTGTCTCTTCCACTAACGCTCCAGTAACTCTTCTCTTCTCCGACTAGTTGGGCAGCACCGGCACTGCTAACAGGTAAGAGTACCTTTTATTGCTCTCCCTCAAGCCTTCTCTTTCTCCCTAGCTTTCCTTAGCTACTTTTCTTTCTCCTTCCTTCTTCCCCCTCCTTCTTTACCATCTAGCCACTGTAATTATCGGCAGGATGGGGGTTTACATCGGCTTGACTTCAGCGACGGCCACCAGAGCACAGATTTAGTAATGTATAGTAGAAGATCCAAAAGATCCAGCGACAGGTACAGTGACAACCGGTGAAGCTCCGACCGTTATTTTTTAGTGAAGCTATTTTTAGCAACCAAGCATAATTGACGGTACCATCAGGATGTAGGAGTACCCCGGTGACACCTAAACTTTGATATTTAAATAACGTTATATATATTTATACTTTACTAGTTATAATCTTTACCATTTTATTTGTTTTGTGTTATCTCTTGTGAGTATAGTGTAACTGTCTGCTTTTGATTATTGGTGGATATTTGTTGTGTGGTTCTAGTTTTTAATTTGGATAGGGTATTTTGTGTGCGCCTTTTGTTTCCCTAATACTTTCCTATTTTCCTGCTTTCCTATTATTTTTTTGTTGGGTTGTCTATTTGTTGGGGGTCTTTAATTTGGCTTTGGTTTGGTTCTTAAGTGGTGGCTGTAGTGATTGATGGTGGAATAAGGTCAGGTCCGAGGAGGTTGGAGAGGGGGTTGGGGACAGTTTTAGGTAAGGGTGAAGAGAGAAGGGCAGGGGTGGGTATGGGTGCTAGGTTAGGTGTTAGGGCTGGAATAGTAAGGGGTGGTAGAGGTAGGCATAAGGTAAGAGAAGATAGCTTGAGGGTTGGGTCTTGAAATATAGGGACCCTTCAGGGTAAGTCCATAAAGCTGGTGAAAATTCTTAAGAGGAGAAAGATTAATATTGGGTATGTTCAGGAGACTAAGTGAGTAGGGTCTAAGGCTAGGGATGTAGATAGGTATAAGTTGTAGTACTCAGGGAGCGACAGACATCAGAATAGAGTGGGGATCTTAGTGGATGAGGAGCTTAGAGAGCAGGTGGTGGAGGTTAAGAGGGTCAGTGATAGGATGATGATGATTAAGTTGGTCTTTGGGGGGTTTACGTTAAATGTGTGTAGTGTTTATGCTCTACAGGCAGGCTTGGAAGAGGAGGTGAAATAGAGGTTTTGGAAGGCTTTGGACAAGGTGATGAGAAGCGTTTCTAGTTTTGAGAAGATTATTATATCAAGGGATTTTAATGGGCATATTGAGGGTTTTCCGGGAGGGTATGATAATGTGCATAGAGGTTTTGCTTTCCGTGATAGAAATGATGAAAGAGCGGCTCTGTTGGACTTTGCGAGGGCTTTTGGGTTAGTGGTGGTGAATTAAACCTTTCTGAAGGAGGATCACCTGATTACCTTCCAAAGTGTGATAGCCAAGACTCATATTGACTTTCTGCTGCTTAGAAAGGGGGATAGGGTTTTACGTAAGTACTATAAAGTCATCCCGAGTGAGCATCTTTTGACTCAGTATAGGCTTCTAGTGATGGACTTGATTATTATGAAAGGCAACAAGAGCAGGGATGGAGAGGTTCAGTCTAGAATTAGGTGGGGTGGCTTGACGCCTGTTAGTAGACAGGAGTTAGAACAGAAAGTGGCAGGATTGGGTATGTGGGATTGTAGGGGGATGTGGATGCTATGTAAGATAAGGATGTTAGTTTCATCATGGAGACTGCTAGAGAAGTGTTGGGTATTTTGAGGGGTCGATGAGGTCATCATAAGGGGGACTGGTGGTGGAATAAAGAAGGTAAGAAGAGAGTGAAGTGTAAGAAAAGGGCGTATATTAAGTTAGTGAAAAGTAAAGATGCAGAGGAGAAATGGGTAAATAGGGAGGCCTATAAAGTAGCAAGAAAAGAGGCTAAGCTAGCAGTTATTGCAACTAAGAAATCAGTGTTTGAGAGCTTGTATGCGGGTTTAGAGGAGAAAGGTGAGGAAAAAAGGCTGTTTAAGCTTGCTAAGGCTAGAGAGAGAATGGGTTAGGACCTCGACCAAGTTAAGTGTATTAAGGGGGAGGATGGTAGAGTTTTCGTGGAGGATGTCCAAATTAAGAAGCGATGGCAGGAGTATTTTCAAAGGCTTTTAAATGAGGAGGGGGACAGAGGGATTGAGTTAGGAGAGCTAGAGCTCTCGGAGGATAGACGTGATTTTAGTTATTGTAGACATTTTACGATTGAGGAGGTTAGAGAAGTTATTCGTAGAATATGAAAGGGAAGGGTAACGGGGCTTGATGAGATTCTGGTAGATTTTTGGAAGTTTGTAGGTAGGGCAGGCTTAACGTGGTTGACTGATTAATTTAACAACATTTTCACGACGGCAAGAATGCCTGAGGCTTGGAGGTGGAGTATAATGATTTCATTGTATAAAAATAAGGGCGACATTCAGAGTTGCACCAATTATAGGGGTATTAAGCTATTGAGCTATACTATAAAGATTTGGGAGATGGTGGTTGAGTGGAGATTGAGGAAGCTCATGTTTATTTCAAAGAATCAGTTTAGTTTTATGCCTGGTCGTTCGACGACGGAGGCAATCCACCTGGTAAAGAGATCGGTGGAGCAGTATAGGAAAAAAAAGAGGGATTTTCACATGGTATTCATTAACTTAGAGAAGGCGTATGACAAAGTCCCTAGGGAGGTTCTTTGGAGATGCTTAGAGGCAAGAGGGGTCCCGGTGGTGTACATTAAAGCTATAAGGACATGTACGATAGAGGAAAGACTTGGGTGCGAACGGCGGGTGGGGAGGGAGGAAGATGGGGGGAACTCAGAGTATTTTTTAGTCGAGACAAGATTGTATCAGGGTTCGACTCTTAGTTCTTTTCTATTTGCGTTGGTATTGGACATGTTGACGCAAAGTATTAAATAAGAGGTACCTTGGTATATATTGTTTGCGGATGATGTAGTGTTGATTGATAAGACGCGAGGGGGATGAATGAAAAATTAGAGGTTTGGAGGCAAACCCTTCAATCTAAAGGGTTCAGGTTGAGTAGGTCCAAGACGGAATATATGGAATACAAGTTTAGTGACTTGAGGTAGGAGGAAGATGTGGTGATGAGGATTGATTCCCAGGATGTTTGTAAGAGGGATAGTCTTATGTATCTTGGGTCTTTGATTCAGGGGAATAGTGAGATAGATAAGGATGTCTCTAACCATATTGGAGAGGTTGGATGAAGTGGAGGCTCGCCTCGAGAGTGTTGTGTGATAAGAAGGTCCTAATTAAGCTTAAAGGTAAATTCTACAAAGTGGCAGTCCGGTCAGCTATGCTCTATGAAGCAGAGTATTGGCTAGTCAAAAACTCCCACATTTAAAGAATGAAGGTGGCGGAAATGAGAATGTTGCATTGGATGTATGGACTTACTAGATGGGATAGAGTTAGGAATGAGATAGTCTGAGAGAAGGTGGGAGTGGCTTCGGTGGAGGACAAGATGCGGAAAGAAAGGCTGAGATGGTTTGGGCATGTGATGAAGAGGGGCACGGACGCCCTATTTTAGAGGTGTGAGAGGCTACAATTGGATGACTTCAGGAGGAGGAGAGATAGGCCAAAGAAGTACTGGAGGGAAGTGATTATACATGATACGGAGCAGCATCATCTTACTCAGGAAATGACCCTAGATAGGAAGATGTGGAGGTCGCAGATAAGGGTAGAAGAATAGGTTGTGTGCGTGGGCTATAACTAGTAGTTAGAAGAGCCCTAGTATAGAAAATTTACTAATCCTAGGACTGTGTCCATAGGTAAGAGCTCCTAGTCAGGAGGGTTTAGGTGTGAAGGGTGTCTCTGGCCTGTGAGTGTCTGTTACTACTAGGTGGGAGTCATTTTTTGGATGCCCTATTTCTTATCTCTTATTTCACATTGTACTTGGTTACCTTATCTCATACTATTTTTATTTATATTTATGTCTTAATCCCTTTTAAGTGATTTCATCTATCTTGCTTCATGTTTCATTATGCTTTTGTTTATTATTCCTTATCTTGAGTCGGGGGTCTATCAGAAATAGCCACTCTACTTCTTTAGAGGTAGCAGTATGGACTGCGTATACTTTACCCTCCCCAGACCCCACTTTATGGAAATACACTGGGTTTATTTTTTTGTTGTTGTTTTTATGATGGATATCTAGTCAGAAGAAAAGGTCAAAAATATTTGGGGTATCAAAATTGAAGAAGGGAGAAAGAGAAAGAAAGACAAGAAAAATATAAAGCACTAAAGAAGAAAATGTTATAGCAGCAAAAAGAGCAAGTGTGCAGAGTGAAAAGGATCGATAAATAAGGGTCCAAGAGATGGCTACTGGTGCTAGTAGTTTGAAACTGGCCAAAAATATTGAGAGGGGTAGTGAGGCAGCCCCGATACCTGATATACCATTGAGCGCATCGGCCACAATCTATTCCACTACTGCGGAGACACTCTTGATAACTAATAGGACTATTGTAAGGAGGGAGAGGCTCGATCTGAGGGTCCCCCTGATGATCCAGTCTTAGCAGGCACCTAGGGCAACCAGGTATATTCTCGATCCTAACTTTACATTGCTAAATGCACTGGGGATAGTGCATAGGTTTTAGTTGGGGGTGAAGGGTGTACCACAATCACCACGAGTTATAATTGCCGTGTTTCAAAACCCGTAGGACATAGTATGAATAATGAACCGACATATGTATGTGTGTTTTGTTGTGTGATGCTTAAGTGAGCGTATTGAGAGGCATATGAAGTCGATAGTTTGTGCTAAGTGATTCTGGTTGATTTTTTTTTTGAAAAAGTTATAACCCTCCTAAAATATTTTATTTTGACAAATTGTGTCTGTATACATATGTGACTACTGAGAATCCCTTAATGAAATTAGAATTAGAAATGAAATAACCATGGTATGTAGGTGCATAAACTAGATAGGTAGTGACTGACAATGTGACCCAGTACAAAGTGAGTATTAGGGCTACTTAGTTCCCAATGTGTATGGAGTCCAGAACTTTTCCGGTCGCTTTTGCCTAGAACATAGTATGGTTAGGGTAGGAGATGATCATAGGTAGGGGTGGTGAATGGGCGGATTGGATTGGATTTAGAAGGGTTAAATATGGATCAAACAAAAATGGTTTGGATTGCAATCCGCCCATATAAATATGGGTAAATGTTGATTTGGTCAAATATGAATTGGGTAAAAATGGTTCCAACCCACTTTAACTCCTAAAGTCAAAAACTTAAAACTTCTATATCATATTAACTTGACTTTTTTTTCTTTTTTTTTTTAGTTTTTTGCATTTTAGTTTTTTTCTTTGTCTCTTATATATGTAGCCTCTAGTTTTTTTTTCATTCTTTTTGTTTTCTCTCTTCTATCTCTACCCTTTGCTTCTCTTTCTTTTTAATTTTTTTTCTTTTCCTTTTTAGTCTCCTTTTTTTCTATTTTTTATTTTATTTTATTTTTACTTCTTTCTCTCTTTTTTTCCTTTTTGATTGTATTTTATGTTTTATATTTTTTTTATTTTCGATGAACATGATTAAGTTGAGTACAAATTATGGATGATGACTGAAATATCATAACCACTCAGTATATTTGTATTTACCATCATTTTTTTCCTTTTTTCTTTTCTCCTTTTTCATTATTTTTTTCTTGTTGATTTTTTTGTTTTTTCTTCAATTCATTCTTTACGCTTTTTTTCTCTCTTCTATCACTAACTTCTACCTCTCTTTCTTTTTTGTTTTTTTTTTCTATTTTGGGTTTTCTTTTTTTTTTTTATGATAACGAAATTACCCTAAGCGCATATTGATTTATATTCACCTAACATTTATAATTTATGTAAGTACACTCAAGTGGACTTCACCTAATTGATGAAATAGAAGAAAGAAAAAATGTAAGAAACAAGTAAAAAATAAGCAAAAAAAAGAAAAAAAGAAAAAGAAAAAAAAGTAAATTAAAGGAAAAAGAAAGAAAAAATAGTAAATTAAAGGAAAAAGAAAGAATAAAACAAAAAAACTGGAAAAGAAAAAAAAGAAAGAGAAATAAGAGATAGAAAAAAATAATAATAAAGGAGTGAGACTATTGATTATATTTAATTGATAAGAGATGCTATAAATTGTATAGGCTAAATGAAATAATTAGAAGCTTAAATTAATTAACTCATGTAGGTCTCAAGCGAATATGCATGACCAAATAAGAATGAGAAAGGGAAAAATGAAAAAAAAAAAGAAAAAAATAGATGAAAAAATGAGAAAGAAAAAAAGAAATTATGAGAAACAAGTAAAAAATGAAAAAAGAAAAAAAGTAAATTAAAGAAAAAAAAACTGAAATTTTAAGCATGGGTGGATGATCTCTGTGTTTAAATAGATACCCATATTTTACCCATTTTGTTCATATTTGTACGAGCTTTTAAAATGAGTTGAAATACATATTTACCCATTTGAAATATGAGTGATCCAATTCAATAAATATGGATTAAATGGATTCTTTTCACAAATATGGCTGAAAGTGTCAGCCTAATCATAGGACATTTTTTTATTAGTCCACTCTAGCCTAAAAGGCTAAACTAAATGAGATAGGAATCCCTTGATCCCAATTTTAAGCCTAACTGACCGACTTTTATTTTTTACACCAATTTCACCTTCCCACTTGACTACAATGAATCTGTTTTTGTCATAGTCCTCGTTTGACACTTTGCACCTCAACTCAAACAAATTGCCTAAGTTGAGGGTGACTATCATAGGGGCACGTAATGAAAAGTGAGTATGAAAGAAGAGGTGTAGATACAAAAATGATTGAAGGAAGGTGTAATAGATATACAAGAAAAAAGAATAAAAAAGAAAAAAAATGCATGAAAAAGAAAGAGAACTATACCTGGCTAAAAAATAGGCATGAAAAGAATAAAAGTGAGAGATAATGACGGATTAAATAAAAAATGATAGAAACTATGGACCCCTAAGAAAGAGTAGTGCCAAGGAGGTTGAGTCACTTAAAAGTCCCCAAATATACCATAACCAACCCTAAGCCTATGTTATAAGCCAAATAAAGTCCTATAGTGATCTTAACTTGAGCGTTTGAAAATTTAGGTAAAAAGCAGAAGGGCAAGCCTATGGCATTCTGTGTGCACTGATTGAAATTTCTTTGTGAGTATGAGCATCCCTAGACTATCCTTGAAATAATAGTCTAAATTAAAATGAGTGTTAGGGACTTCTTTGACCGCAAGGGTGCGAGGGTCGCAATGTCAGGTTATATATCTGTCCGAGTAGTGTATGTTGCTTACGCCTAGTTGTTCGTTTCTAATGTAATACCATTATTAGATTCCTCTTGGTTACACTGTATTACTGGATAATTATACACAGTAGCATTTGAAATAATAAAATAGGAGCTGGATAAAAAGTGTTCTTGAACTGACTGATAAATCGACTGCCAAATGTGTCATATACTTCAAAGTTAAACATCGTGTTTTTGTGGGTTTGTTCTCTATTTTGCCTGAGGACATAAAAAACATTCTAAGTTGAGGGAGTTGATGTGCCATGGAAACATGGTACATTTGATGCTTAAACAAGGAATTTAGGCTTGGACTTAGGTTATATTGTTGGATATGATGTGGTTTTGTGTGTTGTTGCAGGTAAAATAGGTTAACATTGGTGTTTGACTAAAAATATGAAAGAAAAATATAAAAAAGCTGATGCATAGGTTAGGCTACGAGTCCTCAAGACACTGTATGACTCGTCGCCATACTCGTCAGGATACCAAAATCAAGAGTGAAGCTGAGAAACCAAGTAAAGAGTGACCACGACTAGTGATTGTAACTCATAAAAAAGTAGCTATAAGTTGTTGCAAATAATCGTAAAGTGAGAAGAAAAAAAGCCAAATTTCATAGATGAAGTCATAGAAGACTACGAGTCATAAGGTCTGACAACAACTCGTAGTAGGCAATCGTAAAGAAACAAAGTTCAAAACCCTGAAGTTTAAGGCATAAGTAATAACGAGTGGAAGACACGAGTCATAAGGACTCACTACGACTCCTGGTGATAAATCGCATTGACAACAGAAACTTGGAGCCTAGAAGATGAGAATTCACTAAAATGCGTATAACTAACAGCCCACGACTCGTAAGGAGACCTTACAAGTCATAATGATTGCCAACTTACTTTTCCTATTCCGTTTTTATTAGGATTGCTTTATTATTTTGATATACTATAAATACCTTAGGTTATTCCTTTATTAGGTTACATACTTTTACTATTTTTTAGAGATACTTTCACATACTTTGAGAATTGATACAATTGTCTTGGATTTTTGGTTCCATATTCAATTAGAGATTTTAGATTTTACTCTTTCATCATTGTCAAATTAATTACATGTATTCTTATTGATTATCATGGATTGTTGCATGAACATGAGCAACTAATTTTCTTGACTAGGGTTGTGGGAACCCTAGTGGATTAGCTACATACGGGAAGTGAGAGATTTATCTAATATGCTGTACTTGCATGTATAGAAACCTTCATCATATTTATTGACCCCAAGCAAATATAGAAGCTTGGGACTCGCCTGTATTTGAGAACGTCCTCACAAGGGAGTTTGAGATTAGAAAAAAGAGGTTGCAATAGTGATTCGAGGCTATCAACCCTCGCCTAATCAACTCGAGACTCAAAAGGTAAGAATTGTATTGAGTTTATAGACAAGGGACAACAAGGAAACACCTTGACACTCATAAGGTAAATGGTGAAATATATCAACGCGTTCACAAGATGGTTGATAGTACGTATCTTGCCAACTTTGCATACAGAGTAGGAGGTTAGGTAGATTGAACACGAGAATCTTACAAAGTTGTGAAGCCAGGGGGAACACAATCATAGTGTTCATCTTCTATTGTTTACAAACTCAAGCATTCAAGTTTAGTTACTTATTGTTGACTTCAAATTCGCCCTATTTATTCTTTTCCACTGCTTGTGGATTTCATAAAATTTGAGATACTATTCAGCATTTTCTCTGTGGGTTCGACCCCAACCTGAGTTGGGTTACTACATTTGGCATCGA
Source organism: Capsicum annuum (assembly GCF_002878395.1). Classification (NCBI taxonomy): domain Eukaryota; kingdom Viridiplantae; phylum Streptophyta; class Magnoliopsida; order Solanales; family Solanaceae; genus Capsicum; species Capsicum annuum. The sequence goes on from NC_061115.1 coordinate 44,309,684, forward strand.
CCGCAGCATACTTCAATTGACGGTGAACTTTGGGCGATATTAGGGTTCACCTACTATGAATTGAGTCTAGTTTTCTGAAGCCTTCTGGGAAAGGTTTGTGACATAAAGCTTGAGAGATTAGATGCATAATGAGCTTGATCATTTGGAACTAAGATCCAAGTTTATTACTGAGTATGAAACACATTTCCATGCTCTATTATGGTATTTACCCTCCACTATCTTCATCAAGTTTGAGAGGATTTAAAATATTATGAAGGGTTAGAGGGCCTTTATCTTGGCTATTTCCCAGAGAATTCTTTTAGGGTCTTCTTTTTAGAGTATTATTACGTATTCCAAGCTGACTGAGTCTATCACTCAAGCTCTTAGGGAGGCACCAAGAAGGTGTGCCGTCAAGGCAAGTTTAGTGGTTGTGCCTCCTATAGGAGAGATTTATCGAGTGGAGATTCTCATGATTATCTTGGTGGGCCAATTTAGGCTATTTTATAGGGATCATGTGGTATGCCATCGGGTTTTATAGCTTCAGGTAGTTAAGTGTAAGGTCATATTAGTGCGGTCGTCCTAGTTCGTTTATGCCCCCAGATTGAGTTAGGACGTAGAGGGTGTTTTATATATGATGAGAAATGCCATTTGGCCAAGTATTATCCCTGACATATAAGTGGACCCATTCAACGGGGTTCTCAGCTTCAACTTTGACCTACTCCAATATCTGTAGGGAGAGGTAGTTCACAGAGTGGTAGGAGAGGTGCTAGAGATAATAGAGGTAAAGGTAGGAGAACTCGTGGTGGTGGTCTTGAAGTTACTCAGTCTAGGAGAGGACTTGGTCAGTGTTATGATATACTTGAGAAACCCAAGATAGAGGCTTCTAATTTAGTTATTACAAATATGGCCCTACTTTGCTATATATCTTCTTCAGTGTTATTTAACCCTGGGTCTACATCCTCCTATGTGTTATTCGCGCGAGGATTTTATTTGACATTATTAGCTTTGAATGCCTCATTTCTTAATGTGATGCCTGAGTGAGGGCTTAAACAGATATTACAGGCCTTATTGAGTGTCATTTGCCTTTATCATAATAAATTACCTGTGTTTGGGAGTTGATATAATATTAATGATATCTTACATGCATATTTATTCTTGTGGTGCCCAACTAGAACTGATATCATGAATTAGTGGCATATTGAGTTGATTTCTGAGTTCATTTATGTACATATTGAATGGATTTAATATCTTTAAACTAATTTAATTTTAAGCATTATATCTTCATTACATACATACACATTCATGAGATATCAGTACCACTGATTTTTGAAGAAAATGAGACACTATTGAAAATGCCTAGATTGAGGAATGTTCCAATTGGGTTGATTGAGACATGAGATTAATGAAAATTGAGATAGCGTATGGGTTACGAATCCCCACGTATTCGATTTTTGGAGCATTGAGGCGTGATATGTGTATAAAGAAAGTCATGGGATGACTTTCAACCATTTCACTTCATCATAAATCACATTGCACAGGTTGCATGCTCACAGTATTTTTTTTACCTGTATTATTTTCTATTTTGTTCAGTTGACCTATTATATCTACTGAGTACAAGTGGACTATATTTGCTCCTACTATGCCCTTTCGGTGCAGATCCTAGTATGAGTGGGACAGATGGTGGCTAAGTTCGTGCCTGATTCTTGGAGATTTCAAGTTGTTGGCATGCTCTAAGCTTTCCGAGTTGGTTCCATGCCTCATCTTATCTATCTGTTGTATTATTTATTTCGAAGACATACTTATGTAGTAATTCAGATTCGGATATGATTTTTAGATACTCTTATACTTATGATACCATATTATGGGATGTTTATGTATTTTGTTCATACTTTCTTATTTATCTATATTATGGCCTGACTTCGTTCAAAAAGTCTCATCTTGTTTCATTTTATTATTTTTCTTATTCTTCTTTATTTTTAAAATTTTACTTATCAAGGTTGATCCGAGATAAGTGTCACCATGACCTCAATTTCTGGCTCGTGATAAATCTCAATTTAATGTTATTCATTTTTTCACTATGTTAATCTTTGTCAACATTTACTGAGTAAGGATAAAGGTGAAAACTATCCTCTCTTAATTTACATGACACCATTTAACATGTCAAAAAGTTTAACTTTAATGAATATCACTTATGACTAGGCACAAACTACAATAAGTATTTTTCATATACTCTTAGTCCTATGTCCAAAATAACAAATCTAGGTACGTGTATCACTTAATAATTTTTGTATATTGTGTACAACTAATTTTTGTTTTAATTAGCTTTAAATATGTTATTTGATGATGTCTTTCCTATTGCAAAATACACATTCTTCTTATGTTTAAGTAACATGTACATTCACGTGTTATGCACGTGTATCGGTTGTATCAATTATCAAAAAAAAAATAAAATCTTTTTAGATAATAGACTTTCAGTTATATATACGTTATATAAGATTGTCATCTGAATATATATTATAATATTCTAAATAAATAGCAATATTAACTTTAAAGTGACAATTAATTAAGAAGTGCAAATCAACAAGTAAAAATATAATTACGGCATTTGAAATTGTCGTCTGCTCTTTTACTATGGATTTAAATAAAATGTATCTCAATGTTTTATAAGAGTAAAGTAACAGTTTCTTTTTATGTGGTTTTAAAAAGTACAATCGCGAAATAATTTTCTTTTAAAAAATTCTAGTCTCATTCTGTAAGATGTCGTTCGGGGTCTGAGGTTATGATAACATTCTTTTCTTCATTTTTACTTGACCGGTATATTAAGAATAAGTGTTGAACTTTTCTTGGCCAGTTTGGAAAATGAAGAAGTAATCTATCATTTTATGTCTATTTTATTCCTGTTACAAATATCCTATTCACACTACTAAAAAAATCTGAAAAACCGATCATACATTGTGGTCGGAAAAAATCGATCACTAGTGGTCGATTTTTAAATTATTATTTTTTTTAAAAGCGATCACATGTGGTCGCTTTTATATATATAAAAAATCAAAATAATTATTTTAATAAATTTAATATTAATTATTATTTATTTTACAAATAAAAATTAAAAAATATCGACAAAACCGACCAGATTTTTCTAAAAAATATAATTGAAAAATATTTTTAAAAACTGACCACTTGTGGTCGGTATTTAAAAAGTATTTTTAATTTATTTTAAAAAAAATCGAACACTTGTGGTTGGTTTTTAAAAAGTATTTTTTAATTTATTTCTTTTAAAAAATATATATTTTTAAAAAACCGACAACTTATGGTCGATTTTTTATTAAAATAAAAATAAATAATTTTTAAGTGGTCGGTTCTTTAATTAAAATAAAAAAATAATTTTAAAAAAATCGACCACTTGTGGTAGGTTTTTGAACTAAAAAAAATAAAAAAGTAAATAATTTTAGAAAGAAATAATTATATATATGTAACCAAATATATATATATATGTATATATATAAATATATATTATTTTCATTAAAAAATAATGATATATATATAAAATTATATATATATATATATATATATATATATATATATATATACATATATTTATAATTTTTTAAAATTACATTGATCACAGGTAGTCGAACCAATATAATAATAATAAAAATCAATCAATCTTAAATTTTGTGAAAAAATTGCACTAAAAAATATATCAAATAAAATAAACAAACTACGTTAAACATAATTTTTATCTTTTACTTATATTTCAATATATAAAATTAATATTTTCCTTTGTATATACATTAAATGACGTTAAACATGCATAATATTTGTATAATGAATGTGTCTATATATATATATCATTTTGTTGAGATAATGATATTATATTACTATTGCTGTCATAATAAGGTAATATATAACCGATAATTCATCAGAATATAATGAACGTCTTCTATTATAAGGTAATATACTTGTTGATTTGATATATATAGTACATATTCAAGAGTTCATATATATAAATATCTTTATCTTTATATATATATATATATATATATATATATATATATATATCATGTAGTGATCGATTGATGAACGATGTAGTCAAAACCTAGTAGAATATAATTAAGCTAATAAAATATAATTAATTGATCACTCATCAGAGTATGTATATGAAACACATCGCATTATATTATTGAATAATATACCCGTGTACGTATGTGATATATATATATATATATATATAGTACGTATTTAGAACTTGATATAGTCGATAGTGTGTGTATGTGTATGTACGTATAGGTATATATATAGTATATACATATTATATAGTGAGGTATTTTAATGACATAATCTAATCTAATCGATAATTCATCTGAGTATTTGTGATATACATTGTCTATTATTATGGGATAGTAAAATTGTGTATGCGATGTTTATAGTACATATTTGAAAACTGATAGACAATTGAATATATGTATATATATGTATATCTCGTGTAGTGACATATGCAGTAATCAAAATTAAAGCTAGATAACTGAATCTATATATCAAAGTATTTTGAATGATACATTGCTATATCAGTTATTGACAAAGCTGTGGAGGAACGCTTCATCAGTACCAATGCTCGCCAAATCATCGTATCTACACCAACAGCAACAGAGCTTGTCGAGAAACTCGAGGAATATGTTCTTTGTGATGAAAGAGTTGCTTCGAAGTTGAACTGGGACACGGAGCTGCCGCTTGGCTACCCTCAAGCACAAGAAATTGGGCGATGATTAAAAAAGGGGATTTGCAAGCACATAATTTCTCTGTTTTTTGGCGAGTTAGAATGGAAAGAAATATAAGAGTGTTTGCAAGCATATAATTTCAAACGAATTCTCTGTTTTCCTTCATTATTTGCAAACATGCACATTCATAATTATTATACAAAATATATTATCTATTATTTTATTATTTTTCGTAAATATGCACATTCACAATTATTATACAAAATACATTATCTATTATTAGTGAAATAACAGGAATTTTTTAAATTTTTGTATTTTCTAACTCAATTGTGCCAATTCATAATAATTTTAAATTAATTTTACCCGATTTATTACAATTCTAGCCAAATTGTATCTAATTAGACTCAATTTATTTACCCTTTAATCTAATTTTATCCAAGTTCTTCTAATTTTAGCCTGTTTTATTTAATTCATTACAATTGTAGCTAATTTATTACAATCATAGTCAATTTGTGATTCAATTTTTAAATTTTAGTCAAATCCTAATTAAATTATCAACCTCTAGATCTCAACCATCGATTAAAAACTGATCTAACGGCGGTTGACGCCCAATTTTGACGCCTCAATACTACATTTAGGCTGCTAGTTTAGCAAAGTTATTAATTTTTAAATGTTAGTATTTTTACACATTTTTTTTCGCATCAAACAGATTTTTAACGTGTCACATTCATTATTTAAAATGTATAAATTATTTTACGTAACATTAATTTTACATTAATGTCTCATTATTTTTTCTCGTCATTATTACAATAGCAGTCTAAGTCAATTCAATTACCTCGAATTTATTTAAATTTTAGTCATCCTTATACTCAATTGATTTCAATTCTAGCCTATTTTTAATTTTAAAATAATTTTTATCCCCTTCTCAATTTTAATCACAACCATTGATCTCATCCGATCAATGGTTGAGATCGAATCCACCATGTATCACCCTTTTAAACAAAATAAACCCTAATCCCTTATCTTTAACCAAAACAGCCGTAAAGGCTCTCTTTATCTCACTTCTCTCTTTTCCTCACTCTAGACCCAACCTCTAAACCGCCGTGGACCACAACACCAACACCGCTCGCTCTTTCCATAGCTGTCGTCTCTACAGCCACCAGACGCCACAATACCATTGCCACTAACCGCCGCGAACCCAGCCTGCAAAACCACCATTTCCTGCCGCCATCGCCATCAATACTGGCAAAGACAGCCACTAACCACCACGATTCCAGCCACCGACACAGCCTTAAGCGCCACCAGTCGCTGCTTAAGAAGCCATGCAGCCGTCGGCGAACCCTTTCACCACAACAACGGTATCAACTGCCTCGCCCATTGAAAAATAATAGATTCTTAAGAATCCATTTCAGGTTTGATTTCGAATGTACAATGTTAATTTTCTTCTACTCCCTTTTTCCTTCTCTTTTGACAGATTCGTAGATCTTAAATTGATAAGACTCGGTTAAGATTTTATGCGATTTCTTGTGATTAGCGTTTGTGTTTTGCTTAAAATATCATTCATGAAAATGTATCTTTTATGAAATTTTAGGCATGCAACTTATAACTTTGATTCCGAAAATTTAATCTAGTTGATTGAGTTAGTAGATTTATCCTGTTGATATGCTGTAAATTTGCCCATCTTTGTGTCTTTGTATTGTTACTTTGATAGCAGGTGTTCTTTGATATGGATATGGACTGTTTGTTAACAGAATATTAGGCTAATTATGTGTCTAGTTGTAGGAGTAGTTATGTTGATGGAAGTGTTGGTGTATTGATTTGAGTGGAGAGTTAGGTTAATTAGGTGTAAAAGTTGGCAAGTGTGGTAATCATTGGAAATTATTAATAGATTCAAGTAGTATGAGTAATTAAAACTTATATGCTCTAGTTAATGGTGTTTTTCTCTTGGGTTGGTGCAGATTTGCACGACTCAACTTTAGTTTAGTATTTTTCTTATAATCTTTCTGTTGTGATTCAAGTTTCGATATGGTATATGCACTTAAATATTAAATACATTATATGGTACAAATATTGTGAGATTTAAGAAACTGGAAGAAGATTAAGCCTTAGACTTAGACTTGGAATTTAAAAGAATACATGAGGTTTGGCCTATAAGAAAGGAAAGACTTTTGCGAATTAGCTTGGTTATCTTGGATTCTTTGATTGAGGTAGGTTATGGTTTAATTGAAAAAGTGAAGTGAGTTAGTGAGTCGAAAATGTTTTAAGTGTAGTTACTTGAAAGGTGGACTTGTGTTTTGAATATAGTTAAGTGTGGTCACTTGAGAAATGAGTTAGTGAGTCAAAAATATTTAAGTGTAGGTACTTGAAATGTGGACTTATGTTTTCAATATAGTTAAGTATGGTCACTTGAGAAGTGAGTTAGTGACTTCAAAATGTTTAAGTGCAGTTACTTGAAAGTTGGACTTGTGTTTTGAATATAGTTAAGTGTGTTCACTTGAGAAGTGAGTTAGTGACTTCAAAATGTTTAAGTGTAGTTACTTGAAAGTTGGACTTGTGTTTGGAATATAGTTAAGTGTGTTCACTTGAGAAATGAGTTAGTGACTTGAAAATGTTTAAGTGTAGGTACTTGAAATGTGAACTTGTGTTTTGAATTTAATTAAGTGTGGTCACTTGAGAAGTGAATTAGTGAGTAGAAAATGTTTTAAGTGTAGGTAACTTGTGAAGTGAATTGGTGACTTAGAAATGTGAGCTTTTCATTTTGAATTTAGTTTAGTTTGGTAACTTGTGAAGTGACTTGAAAATGTTTAGGTGTAGGTACTTGAAATGTGAACTTTTTCATTTTGAATTAAGTTTAGTTTGGTAAATTGTGAAGTGAATTAGTGACTTGCAATATTTAGGTGTAGGTACTTGAAATGTTAACTTTTCATCTTGACTTTAGTTTAGTTTGGTAACTTGTGAAGTGACTTGAAAATGTTTAGGTGTAGGTACTTGAAATGTGAGCTTTTCATCTTGACTTTAGTTTAGTTTGGTAACTTGTGAAGTGACTTGAAAAAGTTTAGGTGTAGGTACTTGAAATGTGAACTTTTCATTTTGAATTTAGTTTAGTTTGGTAACTTGGGAAGTGACTTGAAAATATTTAGGTGTAGGTACTTGAAATGTGAACTTTTCATTTTTAATTTAGTTTAGTTTGGTAACTTGTGAAGTGAATTACTGACTTGAAATGTTTAGGTGTAGGTACTTGAAATGTGAACTTTTCATTTTGAATTTAGTTTAGGTTGGTAACTTGAAAATGTTTAGGTACTTGAATTATATATTAGTGACTTTTATTTTGAATTTAGGTAATTGAAATGTGAACTTGCATTTTGATTTTAGTAAACCGTGGTCACTTGACAAGTGAATTAGTTACTTCAAAATATTTAAGTGTAGGTACTTGAAACGTGAACTTTTCATTTTGAATTACGTTTAGTTTGGTAACTTGTTAAGTGAATTAGTGACTTGAAAATATTTAGGTGTAGGTATTTAAAATGTGAACTTTTGTGACTTGAACTAATTATTTGAATGTGATTGATTGTGTAGATGGAACCTGATTATAGCTGGATATATCAACGAAATATTGATAATAGAATGGGTGAGGCTGAGAATGAAGATGTGGATGATGAGTTGTAGTTTTCAGTCTATTGTATGTTTTATAGTTTGGATTTGTAATCTTAATAAATTTTGTAAATAATTTGATTTTTAATGTTTGTATTCTTATGGTGGTTGGTTGATTGTATATTAAATGATTGGTGTGCTGTATTGTATATAATTTGATTTGATTTTTAATATTTGTAAATGATTGGTAGGCTGTATTGTAAATAATTTGATTTTTAATGTTTGTATTTTGGAATTTTTCAATATTTTTTTTACAAAATTATCAAAAAAACCTGACCACATGTGGTAGGTTTTTTGAAAATTTTTACAAAATGTATAAAAAACCGACCACATGTGGTCCCTTTTTTCTGAAATTTTTTAAGAAAAACGTACCACATGTGGTCCCTTTTTATATAAATTAATTAATTCAATTACAACCCGACCACATGTGGTCAGCTTTTTTTTTTTTATAAATTAATTAATTAATTTAAAGAAAATCGACCACTGGTAGTCGGTTTTTATTAAAATTAATAAAATTAATTTTATAAAAAACCGACCACTTGTGGTCGTTTTTTTTTTTCTAAGTTTTTTCAATTTAAATAAAATAATAATTAATTTTAAAAATGAATATATATTTGTAAAAAAATCAACCACACGTGGTCGGTTTTAAAAAGCTAACGCTACTTTTTCGACCAAAGATTTTGGTCGATTTTGTGGTCGGAATATGGGGAAAACCGACCACTTGTGGTCGGTTTTTGTGGTCGGTTCCTCCCCCTTTTTTTAGTAGTGTCACTTTCCTACATTTTGTTACTTACAATTAATAGGTGTGCATGATATAGTAAAATCAGAGGCGAAAACAGAATTTAAAGTTTGAGATTTTTGGGGTTTTAAATATTAAGACATATCAATGATCTCAAATCAATATATAATAACCGTCAAACGAACAAACAAGTATCGATGTTCATATATTGGGGGCAGTGGAAAGCTTAGCAAAGGGGAGCTAAGAACAATAATTGAAGGAGCTTGGGGATTGAAAAATTCTTGATCATATAGACTCTCGCTCAAAAATCATTGGGTGACAAACAACTTCAATGGTGATTAATACCAAACTTTTCTTCTTAAAACTTTATGAGGGTTCGTCATTTGGAAAAATCAGTAGCCATTTTTTCTTTTATTCTAGAGTATTAAGCACAAATCTGCCTTTTTCTTTTTTAGCTTATTAATTTTTGTTTTTTTTTTTAAATAAATGTTTAAAAAGAATATGCAATCTTAACCATAAAAGTTTTTTTTTTAAGAGTTAGATGCTTTTTAAAACTTTGCATCCTTTTCTTATGGTATTTTGTTTTAAATTTAAAATGAGAGCAGTGATAGTACATATCAGAAAATGGAAAAAAAATGTCACTAGCTAGATTTGAATCCACATATCAGGAAATCAAAGACTTCACACACTTAACCGGCACCACTGAACTAACTGTTGTTTGTGTAAAGGTTCACATATTATTCTATATCTATTATTTACTATATTTTGTAATAAAAATATTGAATACACAAAAGATACTAGGTTCATCCGAACCCCCCATTATACTGTAGCTTCGTTCTTGAGTAAAATTATATTTTTATTTATTATTTTTGAAGAGTATGCTGAGTTAAACATGAACAAGTAAGGATGAAAGAGGAAGTATCTCAATGTAAGCTCAAAGGAGGAAGTATCTCGATGTAAGCTCAAAGATGTAACCTGCATTAATGATAGGATGATAACTTAATTATTGCATGTACCAAATGTGGTAAACTTAGTCAAATTTAAAAATTAATAATTACTTTCTTGTTTATTGTAGGTAAGAAATAGACAATTAAGCATATAATTCTAGTTAATCCTTCAAAGAAAATTTAAATGTAATGTTTTATGTAATTTCTTTCTCTGTCTTAAATTATTTGTTGTATTTTTTTTTTGTGAGTCTATTAAGAATAAATTAGTTAAGAGGATGTAACGATCCATTTCGTTGTTATTAAAAATATCGAGATATATACCCAAATTTAAAATTTACCTGTCAATAACAATTTAATAAAGGGATTAGTCATCGTTTGGATTAACAAAGAATTCTAGGGTAAAATAAAAAGTGGCGTGGACGGACTGCTTAAGACCATTGTAACAGTCCCTTGTCCGACCAGGTCCACTGTAGGAAAACCCGAGAGTGGTCCACCCGAGTTCTAAAATCCATTTTCACCTAGTCTTATTCTAATATAGTTACCTCCCTCCAAAATCGTCCTATGGCTATTCCTAAGCTAAAAACTACTAGAACCGAAAGGCAAGGCCCTCAAGGGATGCGATTCCATCCTTTCCGCATGATGTTTCAGTAATTCTCTAACCAGACTCAAGGAACATGGATTCATATTGTTGGGTTCGAAATCGAGAGGGCATCATGTGGAAGCTATTAGTTGCAAACTATGAGATGATAAATAAGATGAGAACAAAAAATAATACTAAAAACATAATTTTATTATATGATTTGGCCAATTGGCTTACATATAAAACCTACTATTAAAAAGTATAAAACTAATAAGAGATAAAATCTCCCCTAAACGAAAATCTTAAAAGACTACATTGTGGATGCTATTGTGTTATGGTATGAGAAGGGATCTTCTATTTATAGATGTCCAAAACCTTTCATCCAAGAAAGAGGTTAGCCAACTATGAAAAAGAATTATATTTTTTCTTTTCAGGAAAAGTAAAAGTAATTATGGTAATTTTTATTTTTATTCTAAGAAAAAAATAAAACTTAAATATAATAAGAAAATCAAGAATAAAACCCTAACAAATCTCTCCTTTTTGGCTTGATTTTCTTCACTTTATCCACCTTCTTCTTGTGCATGATATTCGTTCTTCATATATATTCTTCATATATCATTGTAGTTTGATATGCTTTAAAAATTGAAGCTTTTTGGGTTAAAAATATGTAAGCCCTTTTGGGTTAAAAATATTGGAGCCCTTTATGGGGTTAAAAGTAAGCTTTCTTTTCAAATATGTAATAGCAGGATTATTGAAAATATGATTGACAATCGTCTCCACATGTAATTTTTGGACATATATCTTCATTATCATCAAATTTGTTGCAATTTTCATTTTAAACTATCCTCAATCAAACCATCTGATCTTTGAACCATTGGCTCTGATACCACTTGTTGGGTTCGAAATCGAGAGGGCGTCATGCGGAAGCTATTGGTTGCAAACTATGAGACGATAAATAAGATGACAACAAAAAACAATACTAAAAACATAATTTTATTATATGATTTGGCCAATTGACCTACATATAAAACCTAATATTAAAAAGCATAAAAACTAATGAGAGAGAAAATCTTTCCTAAATGAAAATCTTAAAAGATTACATCGTAGATGTATTGTGTTATGGTATGAGAAGTGTCTTCTATTTATAGATGTCCAAAAACTTTACTCTAAGAAAGAGGTTATCCAAATATGAAAAAGAATTATATTTTTTCTTTTAGGAAAAGTAAAAGTAATTATGGTAACTTTTATTTTCCTTCTAAAAAAAATAAAACTTAAATATAGTAAGAAAATCAGGGCAAAACCCTAACACATACTCTCTGCGTGCAGCATCTCGGCATCAAGATAGGTTATGATTTATGAGTAGCAGAGTATGGTTATTAACGTGCAACAAAATATAATTTGACAGAAGAAATCGTATGTAGGCTTGGGAGCATGGAGTTTCGGTGAATAAATATATCAAATTTGCATATAAAGAGATAGTTCCTATTCTTTTGTAAACTACATGTGAGTTTCTTGACGGCCACTTGTATTTGTTTAAAGTTCTTGATGGATTGATTGTGTAAATCATGCAAGTTGGGAAAGATGTGAGCATATAGCTATAAAAATGACTGAATTATCGTAATAAGGGATGGAAGTGGACGTATAAATGTCTCAGATGTGTGGTTCTTGCCGCTGCAATACTTGCTAGAGTGTGGTCATGGTACAAGAAGGTGGTATTAACTTGAAAAGTCTAAGAAAACGTCGTTTAGGTGCTGGAGAGAATTTAGGATGAAGTGTGTAATTGAGATTAAGCTTGTAGCATCGGATAAGAAAGAATGGTTAATGCCCTATTAGGCGATGCCAGTTCATAAAGCTAAGACGACTAGTATTGTACGGATGAAAAGCAGATTTTTAGAGAGTAATGCAATCCACCGAGAGTTATATTAATAAGAAAGATAGGCTAAGTGAATGAATACATGTGTATTTCTATGGTATGTTACAATTTAATTGGAGTTTAGACGCAATTTGATTATATATGTTTAATCCTAAATTGGATTCTTATCGATTGGTTTTCTGACATGCTTATATTTGGTGATAATTGAGTTGTTGATACTTGAATAACCTGAATTATGATTGTAAGGGGTATTAGTAAATATAGTGAACTATAATAAATCTTGAGAGGTTATATATTAAATGAAATGCATATAATATTATTATGGAGGATGAGGTGTCATGTCGGTTTGGATATGAATATTAATGTAGTGATTAGGATAAATCGGGTGCCACGAGTGGCTATGGTCCTGCACTATATATTGGTGTCTCCAGCAGGTCATGACTAATGGGCAAAAACAAGTCCCATAATATGTGTGTATACATTTATGTGATTGAGAGAGGTTATATGGTTTATAATTGATAATGAACTAATGGTGTTTTAATTGTGAGAGTGAGATGGATCGTTCATACTTATGCTATGGTTGCTGATTTTGTGGTTGTCGCAACATGGTTGATACTCCTGTTTGATACATGGCTTCTCTGTGGGCATTGTTTGCTATCGTTGAGGATTCTGTTGATTTATTGAATTAGTTGCTATGTACAGAATACTAGTCTAGTTATAACTGATTGTGTATGTATAAATCTAGTAATAACATATTAGATGGTGAGGTTAGTAGAGCTACTAAAGTGATTAGGGATAACAATAGTTTTCATATGGGTACAGTGTTGTATGTTTAAGTTTATGTGGGTATACTATATGACGTAGGCGTAGATGGTCTACAATCGCATTGGTGGACCAGTGTGTAGGACATGGTTCGTGTGAGATGCACCTTAATAGACATAAGGAGGGTTAAGGTAACTGATTGATTATTTGGATAATGCGGTTAATCGAGAGTGCCTAATAACGTAGGGTTGATATTGAATATTGGTTGTTAAATTGGTGTGTAAGTTTTCATGTTTTATTCCGTGATTTCTACATGTTGTTACATGATCTAATCCTGATCGATTAATGATGCTTACCAGTACATTTGGTGCACTGATACTACACTTACTACAACCTTCTCAGGATTTAAGTTGTGTTGCAAGTTGACTAGTAGTCTTTTATATGAATGGCGAGTACTCATCATCAACTGCTGCATTTCTTTTTCATGCAGAAGTTGTATCTTTTATTGTCTTATTTCTTATAGCATCTCTTGTACATGTGTAGATTAGGTCTTGGGTATTGTCATAAATTGTGAAGTGTATATGCTTGTAAAGAAATTCATTTTGTAATTAAGATGATGCACATATTTTGACTTGCTTATCTACATTAAACTTTTACCTGAATTTCTGTTAAATAACAGATTGAGTGGTAAAGGTTCTTCTACTTAGGTAGAATAAAGTAGATGCCCACATGATCCCATAACTTGAATTGTGACAGAGGAGGTCTGACATTTTTTAACTCTCATTTATGTTTTAAGATAAATTTCCTTCGATCAATTTTACTTGTCTTACTTTTTTGATACATCCCTTAAGAAAACATCAAATTATTTTTTTAAAAAATATTTTTTATCTCACTTTTATGTTACTCTCTTTTCACCATATTAATTTATCTCCATATTTATTAAGGGTAAATGTGGAAACTATTTCCTCCATCTCAATTTATATGACGCCGTTTAACATGGCATAAATTCTTATTTTAAAGAGTATCACTTATAAATATGCACAGATTAAAATAAGTATTTTTCATATACTCTTAGTCCAATGTCCAAAATAATAAATTTTTATGCACTTGTCCCACATGTATATCACTTAATAATTTTTATATATTCGTGTCATGATTTGATTTACAAGTCACGATGACACCTTATTTATTCCGCCAGTAGGTAAGCAAAATCTAGCCCGAAGCTATAAGCAATGGGCTAATTTGGTTGAAAATTACCTAAAAGTCAAAAATCAATAATTAAAGACTTATAATAATACTAACATAGTAATGATAGTCTAAAATATAGATAAAGCATCAACAATCATCCCACGATCTAATAGTATCAGTACAAGAGCTTCTATGAAAGGAACTTAATTGCTGAAATTGCCAATTACAATATGTCTCAAAAATAAAAGGCTAGACATAGATAATAGAAGAGAAAAGGGACAACTCCGACTCCGAAAGCTCACCCTATCACCAAAATCAACTCAGCACGATCGTCATATCAGCGGTGGCCACTAGTACTCGGAACTGCACCAAAATAATACAAAGGTGTAGTATGAGTACCAAAATCATAGGTACTCACTAGGAATTATATATCGTCCAATGATGTCACCCAATATTACACCTCTAAGAAAGTATAACACGGTTGGTGCAAATAAAGAACCTAATAAAGGTTGAAATCGAACCCACAGGCAATAGGTTTGATTTTTATCACAAAATTATTGAAGTAGTCGGAAAGTGCAGAAAGTAAATGGGGGAATTTTATTAGAAACGTAATAGGAGTATAAAAATCTTGATGGCTTTAGGTTGAAATTAATATGAGACGAATAATAGGATTGTACCCACTGACTTCCTAACTCCGTAGTCTTATCTTGCTCGTCATACTATCTCAATGCCTTACATACAGAATCCAATAGGTTATGTATCACCAATCATCTTTTGAACATCTTTGGTGAATTTCACTCATCACTTTTTGATTCTCAGAGTGTCGCCTTACTAACCTTTGTCCTAGATCCTAGATTAACTATCTCCTTTTAGGTATCAAGTTAATTAGATGAAGGTTGATAGTTTTAAATTACTGTTGTGATCTTCCTTTCCTAATATCAACCTCTCTTATAGGGATAGTATCGAATACAAGCAAGTTCTTAACTTTTGCAGTCGTTATGAAAGCAGTTAAACCGAAGAACATCACAATACATGCAAGAATATCAATTAAGAAATACTTCACACTTTCTTTACTTCGTTATTCTATTAGCATTCCCACAACCCTAGTTAAGAGGGTTTTTAGCCGCTCACATTTGGAAAAACCCATAGAAATCATGAAAGAAAGCATATGAATAATCTTACACTAAATTAAGAATGAAAACCCGAATCTCAAATTAAAATCCAACCGTAAAAATTAAGAACAAGGATTCCAAGATCAAAAGTCGAATCACAGAATCAATATAATGTTGTAAGAATAATAAGAATAAAGAGTGCGTAAGCTAATACAAAAACATCCAAGGAGTATTTATAGTTACACAGTAAAACCTTAAAATACTATCCAAAATAAAATCGGAAAATAAGGTCGACAGTGGTAACGCCTCAGACAACAAGTCATTTGAACTGACGATGACTAGTTGTCAGCTTTGTATCCTGACTTCTTTGCTTTTTGGTGATGACTCTGCATATCTCCCTATGAGTCATTGCCTGACTTATTGCCTCTCTAGTGACTTTTTCAGCTTTCAGAACCTAACTCCATATGCTCAGGAAAACCTTCACTACAAGTCATAGTCAGATCTTACGACTCGTCACCGACATCGTCTCCACTGGGCTCAGACTTGTATAATTTCAGGACTTTGCCCTATTTTTGCTCAGACCAATTTTTTCTACAACTCAAAGTCAGATCTTACGAATCGTAGCAAGTGTCAACTTTAGTCTTCTTCTCATTTCTTCACTGGTCACCCTACGACTTGGACGATGAGTCATAGCATCACCTAATGATTCGTTGTCCAAGAAGAGACTTTATTTTCTAGATCTTTATTTTCTTATTTAATTCTACTCTCTTCCAACCCTGTTTCCCTAGAAAACAAACACAAAACACATCATATCTAACAAAAGGGACCTAAGTACGTGCACAATTTTATTATTTTAAGCATCAAAAGTGCCATGAAATCATGGCACATTAGCCGACTAAGCTAAATTATGATACAAATACGGAAAAGGTGTGAGATAAATAATCTAGGTCAAGGTAAAAAGGTGAAACATGGAAATAAGGTCCAACACTATACATAAATAACAGGAATAGACATAATATGTAAGAAGGAATAATTGATACTATAAGACTGGTCCCCATAATCTAGTTAGTGCGGAAAGTAAATAACCTAATGCGGGCTCCCATAATATTGGAGGGTTCAATCAAATGAAAGTAAATAACCAAAGTTCCATAAATTAATGGAATATCAAACCAAAACCATGAATCCATCCATACTGTATCATATCATAAATAAATTCTCAATGCCAGAATCAAATTGGAAATCAATTGTATCAACATCATAACATCAGATGCCAGACTTGAACCAGAGCTCATCTTATCAATATTATCATCAGTTGCCAGACTTAAATCAAAACTCAATTCAATAAACCGCTAGGATTTGCCCAGAATTAGCATCAACTCCCAAATACCAAAAATAGAATAATCATTAATTATTTAATCTCCTCAAGGTCCCAAAATAAGCACTTTAAAGGATATAACATGTGTATTTAAGTTTACAAAAGTTAACATAAGTCTTGGCCTAAGGTTGGCCGGAGGAGCCCACTTTTAATCTCCAAAATTCATTCTAAGGCAATTTCTACCCCAAACTAAGATAAAGTATCTAAATTCACTTTGAGATGTTAAATAAGACATAATTATCCCTAAAATAGAAATTTTACCTAAAATACGAGCAACTAAGTCAATTCCGCCTTAATTATGGCTCCTTATTAGGTTAAATAGTCCAAATAATGCTTATTAGTCATTCAAATCCCTAACACCTAAATCCCATCCCAGATCTCGCATAATATGATAATTATGCTATGAATTAGCTCAATCTATGATGAAGGTAAACCTAGCCTACCTGAATGCCGAAGAAAAGCTTGAGGAATCTACTAAACCATCCATTCTCTCTTTTGAGAAAATTCCACAGGATGTACGCTATCAAAATCACAATCTACTCATCAAAACTAGAACAATGATCTTATATTGCACTATTGTGCTTTGGGTTAAAAATTACGTAAGAATCCCATGTTGGGCCTGCTTACGAAATTACACTTTAAAAAATAACAACATGTCCCTCTATGCTTAAAGAACATTTACCCTCAAGAATAGGTGAATTATGAGCTTTAGTAGTGCTATAATCAACCCACAAATGTTCTAGGGATTTTGGAAAATGATAAAGAATTTAATCATGAAATTGATGGAAGCTTACCACGAATTGGGAGAAGAAACGCATAATTTAAGTTCACAAATTCTCCAAATTCACCCACCAATGATTCTCCTAAGTTTTCACACTTTTAAAGGTTCTACATTCCTGAAAATGGGAGAAATTAGGCTTAGTGGGTGTATTTATGGCATTCTCATGTGTCCAGGTTTCTCTTAAGCGGACACTGGGCTGCTTAAGCAACTAAGTGTCGCTTTAGTGACACTGGCTAAATTTGTACACTATCACTTAAGAAACATAGCCGCTTAAGCGACCAATAGTAGCTTTAGAGACACTAGCTAAACCAACACACTATCGCTTAAGCAACCTTTGGTCAAAGATGTAAGAACTATCAAAATTGGTATATGAGGTTGTTTGACTAAAGTTTTTATCCGATAGCCAATTTAAACCAATGAAGAATTCAAAATAGGAAGCTGGCTCTAAAAACCAAATAAACTACACGATAACCTAACTGTCAATTCAGCATGTCATATATGACTTAGGGAAGATATAGGAAAGCTTTAAACAAATCAAATCAGCAGAACTACAAAAAATAACCTGGAGGGTCATTACAATATCACTACTAAAAGAACTTTTATCCATAAAAGTAAAGGATTAAGATGTACCTGAAGCCTCAAACGGGTGAGGATACTGGGTCTGCATCTCACTATTGATCTCCCAAATAGCCTCTTCTATTGGGCGGTGTCTCCGTTGAACCTTAAATACTAGAATTTCTCTAGTGTGCAACCAACTAACATCACTTAATAGTATGAACATCGGCTCTATCACAAACGTAACCGTTCATCCAACTGAACTGAGTCCCATCTAAGCATATGAGACAATATGGAATATATTTCCATAACATAGAAACATAGAAAATTGGATGGACAACAAAAAAATTTGGGGTTAAGGATAACTCATAAGCCACCTCACCAACTGTGCGAAGAATCTCAAAGGGTCCAATATATCTGGGGCTGAGATTCCCTTTCCTCTCGAACCTCATCACACCCTCGAAGGAATACCCGGTCACCAGCTCCAAATATCAAGGAACGAAGTCTATGATCCTCATAAGCCTTTTGCCTACTCTGAGCAACCCTCAACCTATTCTGAATCACCCAGACTCTATCCAACAACTCCTGAAGCAAGTCAATACCACATAGTCTAATCTCTAAGGTCTCAAACCACCCAATCAGAGAATGACATCTTCTACCATACAAAGCCTCAAAAAACACCATCTTAATACTCTAATGGCAGCTATTGTTGTAAGAAAACCCTACTAAAGCTAAGAGTTGTTCCCATTGACCTCTAAAATCTAGAACACAGGCTCAGAGCATATCCTTGGGAACCTGCATAGCATGCTTCTACTGCCCATCTGTCTGAAGATAAAAGACTATACTAAGATCCACATAAGTACCCAACTCTTCTTGAAAAGATCTCTAAAAGCTAGAAGTGAACACTGAACTCGATTTGAAGTGATAGATATAAGCACACCATGCAGATGGACTATTTCATGAGCATAGATATGGGCTAACCTCTCAATGCTGAAGGACATATGAAGAGGAATGAAATATGCCAACTTGATCAACCAATCCATAATGACCCAAATACTATCGGAACCATGGGAGGTACTTGGCAACCCGCTAATAAATTCCATAGTAATCTGTTCATATTTTTACTCAGGAATGGGAAACCTCTGAATCAAACTACCAGGTCTCTGATACTCGGCCTTTACCTACTGGCAATATAGGCAATGAGCTAAAAAGTCTGCCATATCTCTCTTCATACCAATCCATAAATAATGTTGTCTTAAATCCCTATACATTTTAGCTGTACCTGAGTAAATAAAATATCTATAGATATAAGCCTCACACAAAATTGACTGAATCAAGTCATCAACCCTTAGAACACAAATGTAACTATCAAATCTCAAAACACCCTCAGAATCTATGGTAGCCCTCTTAGACTCACTACTCAACACCTAATCATGGATGATATAAAGTCTTATATCCTCAAACTGACGATTCCAAATCTGCTCAAATAGCAAAGACCTCACCTCAATACTATAAATAATCCTCCTAGGGTTTGAAATATTAGGTCATACTATTATGTTGACTAAGGTCTAAACATCCTACGTGAACAGCCTCTGAAAAACTGAAATAAAAGCCAAACTACCCATACTCACAGCCTTCCAGCTCAAGGCGTCCGCCACCATATTTTCCTTACTCAGATAATACAAAATAAAGATGCCATAATCCTAAAAATTCTCCATTTATCTACGTTGCCTAGAATTAAGCTCTCATTAGGTAATAAGATGCTGAAGACGTGATGATATGAAAATATCACAATACACTATATTAAGATGATGTCTCCAAATCTTGAACGTGAAAACTACTACTGCCAACTCCAAATCATGAGTAGGGTAGTTGCGCTCGTGCACCTTTAGCTGTCTTGATACATAAGAAATAACTCAACTTTTCTACTCATAACTCAAATGATAGAAGAAGCATCACAATATATAGTTAATGCCTCACCCACGGTAGGAAGAGCCAATATAGGAGCTGAAGTGACTAGTCCTTTGAGCTTTCCAAAGATCAAATCACACTCCTTGTACCATCTTAAAGAAATATCCTTTTGAGTTAATCTAGTCATCGGCGCTGCAATAGAGGCAAAACTCTTAATGAACCATCTATAGTAACCGGCTAAACCAATAAAGTTATGAACCTCAAATGGAGATATAGGCCTAGCCCAATAACAAATAGTCTAGACCTTTTCCAGGTCTACCATAATCCTATACTTAGACACCATATGTCCAAGGAATGTCACCAACTCAAGCTGAAACTCATAGTTAGAGAATTTGGCAAAAAGTCTATGATTGCTCAATGTATGGAGCGTAATCCTTAGATATTGTATATGATCCTCTTTACTCCTCTAATATACAAGGATGTCATCGGTGAACACAATGACAAAAGAATCAAAATAGGGCCTTAACACACGGTTCATCAAATCCATAAATGCAGCTAGGCGTTAGTCAACCTAAAAGACATCACTAGGAACTCATAATGACCATCTGAGTCATGAAGCCTGACTTTGAGGTATCCTTAGCCTGAACCCTCAACTGATGGTAATTAGATCTTAAGTCAATCTTAGAGAATACAACTACACCCTGAAGCTGGTCAAACAAATCATTAATATGAGGCATAAGAGATCGATTCTTCATCGTCACCTTATTAAGCTGCCTATAATTAATGCACATACACATAGAACCATTTTTTTTTATTTATAAAATATATCAGAGCTCCCCTAAGAGACATACTTGGTCTAATTAAAGCCTTACTAAGAAAGATTATAAAGTTGAGAATTCGAATCCTTAAGCTCAGTAGGAGCTATATCATAAGGTGACATAGGAATTGGTCGGGTGCCTAACTTAAGATCAATAACAAACATAGTATGACGTTCAGGAGAAAGACCAGATAGCTCAGTAGGGAAAATATTAGAAACTCACAAACTACAGAAACAGAGTTAAGCAATAGACTCTCCATACTAATATCACAAGTATAAGTAAGATAAGACTTGTAACATCTCAAAATATGTCTCCTAGCCTAATTATAAGAAATAATCCATGTCAGCTTGCATCAAATAGCTCCCTACGATAGAATCGGGGGTATGTCAGGTATGGATAAGGTAATGGTCTTGACAAAACAATCCAAGACCACATGATAGTAGGATAACCAGTCCATTTCCATAATCACATCCAAATGTACTATATCTAACTCAATAAGATTAGCCTGAGTATCAAATACTTGAACTGTCATAATACATGATCTATAAACTCGATCCACTACTAAAGAATCAACCATGAGAGTAGATACACATAATGACACAGATAATGAATCCTAAGATAACTTTAACCATAGGGCATAATAAGAAGACGTAAGAATAAGTGGATCCCAGATCAAATAAAGAAAAAATTGACTAATGGAATACCAAGATCATACCTATAATAACAACATTCAAATACTCATCCTCAGGTCTAGCAGGTATGACATACAACTAACCACACCTACCATATGGATGGGATCCTAACCGATCTCTAGTCCTACATGATTGAGAACCTTAACGAGTACCTTGGGAACCATCCCTAAGACTATGCATAACAAATCTAGCTGGGGAAGAAACTACCCAACAACCCCACAACCATAATATGACCCAACTGCTGTACTAAAACTAAAAGATCTGGATGACCAAAAATAACCACCACGACTAGAATAACTAAAAGACGAACCCCTTAAAGGTGGCTACTACCCTAGCCAGGATGATCACTATAACTAGATTGGCCTCCGTTGGTAATCTAAAGTGCAGCCTAAATGGGCCTACTAGATTGACCCTAATGCTTGTACAGTTGAAATAGAGGGTACCTACCCTGAGAACCACTGCCTCTGAACCATGAGCTACTATGTCTCCTACTAAAAATAACCTGATATTGTGACCTCTTATTGCTGCCTTCTTAAGCCTCATAATACATCTCTTTCATAACATAAGCATGATAAAAAACCTAAGCAAATGACTTAGCTGCAATAACTCAACTTTGTGTAGACATACGAATAGCAAATCCTAATCCACTAATAAGGCAATGAACTCTCTCATACTTAATAGTCAAAATAGAAATAACATGCCTAACCAACTCATGAAATTGAGCCTCATACTCTACAATAATAATGGAGCACTTTTCCAACCTCAAGAACTATCCCTAAGACAGTGAGGTATATACTTCTATAAGAAAATCTTAGAGAACTAGATCCATGTCAATAGGTGAGATCCAGCTGGCCTGGAATCAAGATGACCTCTCTACCAATGTCAAGCTTCCAAATCCAATTGAAAAGTAGTGTAATCTACACCACAAGTCTCAACTTGGCCCAAATTATGGAGTCTATCCTCATAAGGAATCAATAGCTCATACGCATCCTAGCCCAGTGCACTAGAAAACCTAGGAATAGCCAATATCTAGAATCTACCTAATATTTTCTTCTTTTCCACAAATATAGTAGGCTAGGTAACTACTGGCTGAGTGATCATTGGTGTAGGAGGGACCTCAACTCTCGGAGCCGCAAATACAAAATACGCCCTCACCTTAGTACCACTTTGATTGCAGATTACGCACCATCAGATGGTGCACCACCAACTAATCCCAAAGTCTAAACTAATGCATCCTTGAGCACTAAGAAAGAAATAAACCCCGATGCAGCTTGGGTTGGTCCCTTGCCTACCACTAGTTGGGGCAAAAGAACCTTTAGCCTGTATGTAGGAATAGGGTCTTCTGAAGGCCCCCTATTTTGGAACTTAGTTGGGGATGCATCTATAGGCTATCCATGACCTCTAGGTCATGCACAAATAATGAAAGGGTCCGTAGAATCAATCTCAAGATCCTTATCTAATATAGTTGTAGCATGTTTCTTAGCCATCTACAAATGAGTGAAATCAAAGGAATTCTTTTGAAACTAACTCAAACTCTTAGAACAAAATGAGTGAAAGAATTGTAAAACTCTTAAGGATGTCCTATAGCCTCCCGAAGATAACATAAAGACATTATCATCCCAATCTGTGGGACTCTACTAGACACTTGCTTTTGTACAATAATACTGGTAAACGTAGGCTATAATACTAATTTATCACAACCTAATGTATGATTCATGATGGCACCTACTTTATCCCACCAGTAGGTAAGCCAGACCATAGCATGCAGCTATAAGCAATGGGCTAATTTTATGGAAATGGTCTAAAATCCCAAAATTAACAATTAAAGACTTACATAATACAAAGAGAGTAATAGTAGTCTAAAATATAAATAAAGCATAAAAAACCATCTCACGACCTAATAGTGTCAGTACAAGATCTAATACAAAAGGAGCATAAGTACTGAAATAGTCAAATACAATCTGTCTCAAAAAATGAAAGACTAGACATAGATAATAGAAGGAAAAAGAGGCAACTTCAACTTCGAGAGCTCACCCTAACTCCTAAATCAACTCAGCATGATAGTCATATCAGAGATGACAACTAATATTTGAGTCTGAACTAAAAACATATAGAAGGGTAGTATGAGTATAAAAACCATAGATACTCAGTAGGCATCATCGATCAATTGAGCTTAATCATGATATAAATATGGTAAAGTTTCTAGATAAATAAACTATGTCAAGGTAAAATGGGTAAACCTGCAAATAAGCTCTAATAATATAAATAAATAATCGGGATAAACATAATATGAAAGAAGGCATAATTGATACGACAAGACTAGCCCCCATAAGCCAGTAAGTGCAAAAAGTAAATAACTCAATACGAGCTCCCATAAGTAAAGATGTTGAAATCAAAGGAATGTAAATAACCAAAAGTCTGTAAATTTATTGAATGTTAAGCCATAACATGATTCCATTTATATCGTATCATATCATAAATAAATTCTCAATGCTGGTCTCAAACCAGAACTTAATAGAATCAACTTCATAAAATTATTTATGGGATATGAACTGAAATTCATATTATCAATATCATCATTAATTGCCGAACTTAAATCAAAACTCAATAGTAATAAACCACCGAGATTTTCCTGGAATTGACACTAACTCCCAAATACCAAAATAAAATAATAATTAAGTATTTAATATCCTCAAATTCCCAAAATAAGAATTTCAAAGGGTATAACATATGTATAGATGTTTACAAAAGCAAACACAAGTTTTAGCCTAAAAAGGGCCGAAGGGGCCCAATTCTAATCTTTGAAATCCATTCTAAGATAAATTCTACCCCAGACTAGGTTAAGGTATCTAAATTTACTTCTAGATATTAAAGAAGCCATTACCAGCCTTAATATAGAAATTATACCTAAAACATGAGAAACTAAGATAAATTTTTCCTAAATTACGATTTCTTATTAGGCTCAAAAGTTCAAATAATACTAATTATGTCAGTTAAACCTCCAAAATCTAAATCCCATCCCATGTCTAGTATAATATTATAATTATACTATAAATTAGCTCAATATATGAAGAAGGTAAACCTAGCATACCTGGACGCCAAAGAAAAGCTCAAAGAATTTGCTAAACTATTGATTTCCCCTTCTAAGAAGCTCTCGTAGGATGCCAAGCTATCAAAATTACAATCTACTCATCTACATGAGAACAATGATATCTATATTTCACTATTGTGCTTTGGATCCATAATTATGTAAGAATCCCATATGGGACCCACTTGTGGAATCACACTTTTGGAACCGACAATACTTTCATCTATGCTAAAAAAATATTTATCTTAAGACATGGATGAATTTTGAGTTCTAGTAGTTTTTAATCAACCCACCAATATTCTAGAGATTTTGATAAATAATCATGAAGTTAATAGAAGCTTACCACGAATTTAAATAAGAAACTCGTAATTTAAGTTCACAAATTCTCCAAAATCATTTGCCAATGATTCTCTAATTTTTCACACTTTTTAGGGTTCTATAATTTTGAAAATGATGGAAAATTAGGAGAAATCGGACTAAGTGGGGTATTTATAGAATTCCTAAGTGTCTAGATGTCGTTTAAGAAAAACACTGAGATACTTAAGCGCTCGCTGCTTAACCGACCAAGGGTCGCTTTAGAGACATTGGCTAAATCTGTACACTATTTCTTAAGAGACCTTTGGCTGCTTAAGCAACCATCACTTAAGTGTCAAAGACATCGGTTAAGCGATACCTGCTAGGCAATGCTAGGTCGCTTAAGTGACTGGATGGTAGCTTAAAGCCATCGCTTAAGTGACTTGATGGGCACCAAAGTGATGTACCAAAATCAGTTGAGACTTGGAAATTTCAAAGTCTCTACCAACTCATTGGATTTCATCCAGAATCTTGTATACAAAAATAAACTATGCTACCCTATAAATTCAATATTTTAGACTTAATAGTGCAGTCAAAATTTCCATTAGAGGTCATTTTGATGAAAAATGGGTCCCATACCCATGTGTTATTTTTTTAACATTCAGCCAATAACTCAAAATGAGTTTGGGAGCCTCGGGACTCGGACCAAGGGTCCACCTAGTCTAAAATCAATGTTTTGAAGCTTTTGAAACCGTTAGAATTGGAATACGAGGTCATTTGACTAAAGTTTTTGGTCGATCGCCAATTTGAACTAGAAAAACTTCAAACTAGGGAATTGACTCTAAAAACCAAATGAATTGTGCAGTAACCAACCTGTCAGTTCCAGCAAGTCATTAATGACTTGGAGCAGCTATAGAAAAGCTCTAAATAGAGAAAACAAGTTGAAACATAAAAAATGACTTGGAGGGTCATTACTATTCGATAATGGCAAGTTCAATTTAGATGAGGTTTAAATATATTTTTTATAATGTGTCTTTTATTCTCCAAAACACATTCTTCTTAGATGTAAGTAATTAGTGCACATGTTACACACATATTTTAAAGTCTTTGAGTTAAAAAAGATTTATTCGAGAAGAATTATAATCATTCTTTCCATTATAACTCTCTCTTTGACTCTAATATTAAGTAATTGTCCAGTATTTTTGTCATATGATTTAAGTAATTGTCCAGTATTTTTGTCATATAAATCTATCCATAATTTTAAATTCTATAAATCATATGCATCTAAAAACTAAATTCCCTATTGGTCTTACATTTTTATCCCTTCCTCAAGTGTAGCATAAACTATTTTCATTTCTCATATTGTAAGGATGTCATAATTTTGAAATGTACCACTAACACCAGCAAAGTAAATGTTATTGAATTTAGTTAAGATGAAAATGAAGAGTTGATTCTGTCGATCAAGAGATATGAGAGAACCCTAACTCCTCAAAACTAGGTAGGTTAATATTTAAGTTCTACCCACCTTACTCTTTCACCAAAATCATGAACTGCTTACTTTTATCTCAAATAATATGATTCAACAAAGATTTTCATATCAATAAAATATATTTTATGGTCCATATCAATAGAAAAGAGATGTACATTTTGTCACGAGCTCTCAAATTTATTGGTATTTTTCATATAGGATTAGTCTAATGACCAAAATAATAAATTTTTACGCACGTGCTACCCATGCATCACTTTGTAATGATTTATATTTTGATAATGATAATTTAAGTTTTGATGAACTTTAAATACATTGTTTTATGATATATGTCTTTTCTACTATAGATCACATTATTTTTCACTTTATGTGACTAGTGCACGTGTTATGCACATATTTTAATGTCTCTGAGTTAAAAAATTAATGAAGAATCATAATCATTCTTTCTAGTTTAATTGTCTCTCTCACTCTAATATTATGTAATTACCCAATATTTTTATTATATAAATCTATCCATGTTTTTTATTTCTATAAATCATAAGCATCCAACAACAATATTTCAAGACTAGTGTTACATTATCCATCCCTTTCTCTAGTGTAGCATTACCAGTTTTCCTTTGTCAAATTAAAGAGAATTTTAAAATTTACCTTTAATACCAATGAAAGAAAAGTTACTGGCTTATAGTTGCATTGAAAATGAAGAGTT
The DNA here is from genome assembly GCF_002878395.1 of Capsicum annuum. NCBI lineage: Eukaryota > Viridiplantae > Streptophyta > Magnoliopsida > Solanales > Solanaceae > Capsicum > Capsicum annuum. The sequence continues at coordinate 44,336,939 of NC_061115.1, forward strand.
GGTTCTATTGATCAAGAGATATGAGAGAATCCTAACTCCTCAAAATCAGGTTGGTCAATATTTAAGTTCTATTAACCTTACTCTTTCATCAAAATCTACTATACACAAACCGCTTACTTTCATCTCAAACAATAATCTTACAACTCAACAAAAATTGTCACCTCAACAAAATGTATTCTTCGGTCCACGTCAACAAACAAGAGTGACAAATATTTTTTACGAGAACTCAAATCTATTGGTACATCCAAAATAAATTCTAATGCATGTGTCTAACCCATGTATCACTTAATAAGTTTTATATAATCAGTAATAGCAAGTTTAGTTTTGATGATATTTAAATGTGTTCTTTTATAATATATGTATTTTATACTACAAAACATGTTCTTAGATTTTAGTTCAAAAAGTTGTTATTCGTGAAGAATCATAATAATTCTTTTCATTTTAAACCCCCTCTATTACTTTAATATAACATAATTATCCAGTATTTTTGTCATATAAACCTACCCAATATTTGAAATTCTGTAAATATGTGTATCTAACAGTAAAATTCTCGACCGGTCTTGCATTTTCACCCTCTTCACGTGTACCAATAACTTTTTTCTATTCTTATATTGAAAAGATGCCTCAATTTGAAATGTACAGTAACATCAATGAAGTAAATGTTATTAGCTTGTAGTCTCGGTGAAAATAAAGAGTTGGTTATATTGATCATGAGATATGAGAGAATCCTAACTCTTCAAAATCAGGTTCGTCAAAGTTTAAATTCTTTTCAACTTACTTTTTCACCGAAATCTTCTATACATGAACTACTTACTTTTATTTCAAATAATACAATTCATCAAAAACTGTCATGTCAATAAAATGTGTTCTATGTTCTATATTAAAGGACAAGAGACATAAATTTTTTTACAAGAGCTCAAATTTATTGGTATTTTACATATAATATTAGTACAATGATCAAAATAATAAATTTGTATGCATGTGTATCACTTTATAATTTTTCTATATTTGATAATTGTAATTTTAGCTTTGATGAGATATAAATATGTTGTTTTATGATATATGTCTTTTATACGGCAAATCACATTCTTCTTAGCTTTAAGTGACTAGTGCAAATGTTATGCACAAATTTTAAAGTCTTAGAGTTAAAGAAAATTGATGAAGAGCCATACTCATTAATAGGTCTAAGGCTTTCTTTTTTGGTCTGTTAAGATTATTTCCTAGTAGTGATCTTGATATTGGTGTTGGTGTTTAGTACTTCATTTTTCCTATGATGTGGTTCATGGATTAGTTAAGTTAAGGTTGGTTTTCGTGGGTGACATCAAGAAAATTATCTTTTCAATAATTGATTAGCCTTATGTGACTTGGTGCAATGCTTCATCTTGTTGATATGTGCTTGTATATAATTTTTCAGTAACCAAATAAAGTGTTTTGGGTTGTGAGTATATATTACCATATATAGAGTATTGGATTGACTACATTCAAACTAAGGTTATATCTTTTAAAGTTGCTCGGGTATTGGCTACAACTAGTACTCTATGGAACTTTGGGGAGTTCTTGGTTATGCCTTGTTATGTTATGCCTTCAGTGGATGCGGATTTGATAGTTCATATCTTTAGCATGTCTTTTACCCTTAGTTATGGTTATGTTCTTCGTCAATATTTTAGTTTTAACTCATTTATGAATTATGGTATATATTCTAAATTTCTGATTGTGAGATTGATATAAGTACTTGATATCTATGAAGACTCGTGGGCTTCAGGTTTCGATTTTTCTATTCAAAAAAGAGGTTTGGAAGTTTTGATAAATTATGGGTTACAGATGCTTACTTGTTATCATAATGGATTTGGATAGTTGAGATCGAGTAGTTCAGCTTTGGGTTGAAGATTTCAACTATGGATTGTGTAAATTGGTTGTTACCTATTTCATTATTTTGATTCATTTGGCATTTGTTTATAGGCTGACTAGGCCTACTTATTACCTATTAGCTTAGTTTTATTCAATTTAAAGGGTTTGACTTTGACAAATGCTCAAGGACTAGTCCAGTGTCACACTATATTAGTTTTTACTGCTCTAGATCTTGCTTCTCAATTTTCATCAAAATTTCAAATTATCTTCTTTGTAGAAGAATTTTGCTCAAGTTAATCTTAGCATGGTTTCATCCACAATTGGTGGGACATCTAAAGAGGATCACGTAGTCTCAAAAGTTTATGCTTTGGACTTCTAACTATCAGATTTGAGGATCGCTCAGATCACTTGTAGATTTGGCTAGAGAGAGTAGGCTTTGATCATCAATAATTTTTCATCCAGGTAGCACTTTATGGGTTTATTCTTATTGTTTTTACATTATGGATTTTTTGTGAATCGTCTTGAGTTCTTTGAGGGTAGTATGATGTGATTGCATGAGAAGGAATTAGATTACATTTTGCATAATTTAGCGGGTTTGGAATGAAAAGGGAATATTAGATTTGGAATTTGGAGTTTGTTGCATAGTTTATGCCTTGAATTTTCTTTATCTTAGTTGAGTTTCCCCTTGGTTGTGCTTGTATTTGTGTGATATCAATGTATTGTGTTTTGGGTCTACATCCTTTAGTCGTGTTCGGCTTATTTGGAGGTCAGTTGGTTGTTGAGGATGAGTTTTTGGATATTTGGAAAGTCAAGTAAGAAAGTTGGTGAAAAAAGGATACCTTTGGTGAAATCCTTTGAGAGCATTGGTTTGCCTTAGAGATTATCTAGGGAGAATTTCCAAAGCATGCATTCCTAATACCTCATAGTTTCAAACTTTCAGCATCTTCATATCCATTGACTTTCAAAGACGAAAGTCCTAGTAGTGGATATTGTAATGATCCTCTAGGTTAATTTCTTTATTTTAGTGCGTTTGCAGTATTTTAAGCCTTCCTATATGTCTATAGGTCATTAATGACTTGTCAGAACTGTCGGTTCGATTATCAGACAATTTTTTGAGATTTTATGCTCATTTCCCAATTTTAGAGCTTTTGTTCTTAAGGAATTGGTCACAGACTAATACTTCTAGTAATAAATCTCAAATGAAAAATTTGATAGTTCCATCAACTCTGGAACGTTGATTTTAGGATAGGGGGACCCTTGTTTAGGTCCCGAGGCTTTCAAACTTATTTTGGGCTATTGAGGGGAAATTGATTAAACCAAAACAAGGTGTAGGACCCACACTTAATCAAAATAATCTTGGATTAGAGGTTTGATGGTTCCATTGAGTCCAGAATATTGAATTTGGTATGGAAGCATAGTTTATTTGTACGCACAGGGTTTTGAACGAATCTCAAACACCCAACTAAAGTCTATTTGGACATAGAAAATTCTTGTAAAGCATCTGCTAGGGCGTCCAAACCTTGTCCTTTGCTTTTTCCAGGCTTGGTCAAGTTCAAAATGTTTAAGGAATCATGATCTTCATATTCATGAAGAGGATGTCAGGTTGATTGGCCCAGTTTTATTTTTCACGTTTGAGGTCGATGGGTCAAGCTCATAAGGGTCCGGTCTGCTCTAACATTTCTTTTTTGACCCATGACTTAAGTTTGGGAAAGTAAATCTTGGCATGCAATGCGAATGCAACCCTCGAGTCCTGCATTTGAATGAGCAAAGGCCCAACAATATAAAACCCCATTTTCCCAAATTTCTTCACTATTATCTCGCTATGTTCTACTATTATTAAACCCTAAATCTTAGAGAAGAGTGGAAAATTATAAGTTGGAGTTAAGGATGAGTTGAGGGTGTTGGTATGATCATTTCCCACTAATTGTAAATTTCTAACCTAAATCCTCCATTTAGCTCTTATTTTTTCCTGTTTTTCCATTAAATTTTGTGGCTGATTCGAGCCCCAATTTATTCTCTAATTGTGCTAAGTTTTTTAGCATACATTCTTTATCCTTCGAGGGACTTCATTATGGATTCAATTTCAAAATTTCATTAGCGATCCCCATCGGACCATTACTGACCTAATTTTTTTACCAAGAGTTTAATATAGCAATATGAGCATCATTTTACTCCTACTAACATGTAGATTACTATTTTGATAGTTCAATATCATTTTGAGGATGTGGAGTAAGGATGAGAAAATTATGGATGATTCAAGAATGCGGTTTGACATTGAGGTAGGCTTTGATCTACTTTTCTCTACAAGATTGTGTATTGTATAGATTGCATGATAGGTAGGATTATAGGATTAGATTATGACTAGTATATCATGGCTTATCCTATTTAGGGAATTTGGAATAGAAATATGACCAGAACATAGATACCTATTATGGCAATAGAACCATATTAACTTTTGTTATAGGCATGATTAACCATAGATTGATATTAATAATCTTTTACTATAAGACATACCATATAACTTTGCAAATTATGTGTTATTTCCCGTATTGGATCCTTTTAGTGAATTATGCCATTGATTATTATAGTTTTCTGAGTTGTGATGTTTCCTGATGTTGATTATGTATTGTTGGGCCTGAGGTCGTGGTTATGATACTAATTGGACACCAAGTTAGTACTTGAACTTTAGAAAGGATACGGTTGTTGTTATGGATGTGTAGATGCCTACGGTCATATTGTTTTGATATTGGTGATGGCATGCCTACTTTTAGGCACAATCATGCTTACATAGTAGTATGATTCAAACCAAACTCTTGATTTTACTATAATTTTCTAAAGAGAAATTTATTCCTACTTTTACTTTATAAATGGATTTCTTCTATAACAAAAATCGTACCACCTTATTTAATGAATTATGAGCATTAAAAATAAATCTAATATTTTGGAAACTTGATCTATATTGATACCGAGCTATTACTATTCAACTAGTTTACTACTACTATTTACTTCAGTTATAAGAGACTCTCACCCTTTCTATGTTATTATGCAAATTAAGTCCCAACATTGATCCAAGTAATGAATTTATAGATTTAAACTCTTTTAGTCATGGTTCGAGTAGGTGCACATATTATATATATATATATATATATATATATATATATATATATATATATACATATATATGGTACTGGATGTAGTAGACTTATTATGATGTTTATTGGAAGTCCTATTTTGGGATAAGGTTATGAAAATGGATATCCCGAGTCCCTTATGGGCCCCTTTGTTTGGAGCCACAATTTCAGAGAAAGATGAACGCCATAGGTCTTGTCACTACTAGCTATTGCACTGGATAAAGTGTATACATTTGGTATATTTGACGCTTGGATTGGACATGGTTTATTATTGGTTTATGATGCACTCATTCATATACATTTCCTATCACTAGTACAATTGTTTGGTGGTTATATCTATTGGCCTTTTGTAGTGCTGCATAGTTATAAGCTATGATTGTTTTTTTAGTTCTTTCATGCACCTTTCGGACTTATGGATGCCTAGTTAGGTATTGTTTCTTAGACTAGTCGATTACTTTCTTGTTTGTTTATGGTTAGTTCATGGAAGGACCATTATGAATAGGTACCAGTCGCGATATGCTCATGATTCCTTGTGTTTCTCCATTATTGGTAAGTCATAAAAGACATCATGGGTTTTGACCCTTAGAAAATTTCCTGGAATTCCATTCTTTGGACCTAATACGACTTATGGGTATGAGCCATATGGTGGGGTACGAGTGGTATGGTCCTATTGTATGTTGACCACTGTTAGTTGGTGGGATAGTTTTGGTCACTGAAATGTGTACAACTTAGAGATGTGAGTCGTAGGGCTTGGTATGAGTCGCATTATGGACTCATATGATGGACATTATTTGATCCTCTTGGTATTTGATTTTTCCAGGGATATGGGTCATGGGTACGAATCATATCCTGGGGTTACGACTTGGTTGGATAAGACTTATCGTGGATAGTGTATGATCCAAGGGTGAGACTGGTATACGAGTGGTGGGTACCTATCATATTGGGAGGGTACGACTCGTATGGGTCAGTCGTTTCCTTGTGATGAGTTTTTAAGGGATTTAAGTAGCGGTATTTTTGATATTTCCCTAGTTACCCTAATTAGGACCCATGACTCTAATAAATTTTTGAGGTTATTTAGCTTATTATTCTATTCCTTAAAACTTAGAACAATTCCAAAACACTCCATAATTCTCTCAATAGCTTTTGGGGCAATAGAGCTAGGGTTTCAATTGAAGGATTTCTTTGGGGCTTGTCTTTGTGGTTTTCTTCTATTATCTTTTTGGTTTAAGTCATGTTTCTCTTCCCTCATTATTAATTTAACTAAATTCATGGTTTATATGATTGATTTCATAGTTTTATTATTGGATGATTATGGTTTTCACCTATTATTTAGGGGTTTTGATATTAAATAACTGGTTATAGTTTCAATGGTTTTAATTATGCTTTTAAATGCATTAATAGTGGTCTTGGATAATTGGATTACATGGGAAGAATTTATTGGTAATAGGAATTGGTTTTGGTTATATTATACCCCCAATGTGTTGCTTATAAAGATATGTTCATTGCATTGACTTCTTTTAATGGGACATTTGTATGTTTTAAATTTGGTAAAGAAATTATGCATAGTTTAAATGGTTTGGAAAGGCTAAAGGCTAAATGGTTAGGCTTGTAGGGAACATGGAAGTTTCCTAAGTGGTTTAATATGGTATATGGAAGGGCCTTTGAAAGTCCCTTTAACCCTAAAAATGGTTGGCTATGGATGATACTTGCAAGTAAAGGGGTGGTATGACGATACTAATATCAATGGTCGTGGTTAATAAATAGATAACAGTTTGGTGGATACTGGTTTTAGTTTGGCATTAATGGCGGGGTGTGTACCAAAGTTATGGAAGGTGGCAGTCTTGGGGAGACCATAACTAAAAACTCGTATCTGCCGATATGAGGATTCATCTTAGTGGACCGTGTGCATTATGTCACACTTTTAGGGGATGTACTAGTAATCCCATGGGATGCTTTCCTAGTCGAGCGACTACATGTACTGGGATTTGAACCCATATAACATGTGCGTGGTTGATGATGGCCAATCTATACAGCCCAGGTAATAGTTTTCCAAACCCGGTTCCCTTTCCTGGCATGGTTATATATATGTATGGTTGTATCGGCTGGATGGGTTTACTTGGTTTTATAACTGGCATTACTTTATCCTTTTCATGAGATTCATGCTAGCCGTCACTCGCTAACCCCATCTACTGGCTACTGTATATCCATGCTATGTAGGAACCGACCATTCTACTCTTTCTACATAGTAATTGACTCGGGGATAGTATTTCGACTAAAGTGGTAAGCTTCCATCCTTTTGGAAGGCATTATTTCATGTTATGGATACTTTTAGACATTATATATTATTTTTTATGTTAGTTTTGGCCATGGTTGGGGGCATGCCCCAACCAAATTTATTTACTCTTTTAGATAGAGTCTTTGTGGTACTTCTGGGGCTTGGAATGAGCGGGATCAGTGTTCGTGTCGGCCTTGGCATTTGATAGGATGGGAGGCTGGCATCATCGAACATAATTTCTCATTATTTCGTCATATTACATTTTGAGATTAATTATATTAAATTTTGTCTAACTTATTTAGTTATGGCTTGGTTTATGGTCTTTAATTTTTTTTGGTATGGTTGGGCGGTTGGCTGGTATGGTCAGACTCAATTTGATCGGTCATAGTTGTGATCCTAAGCCAGAGTCTTAATAGGAACATTTATCCTATCTTGTTATATATTTGAAATTTAGTCCATCATGGGGTGAATATGGCAGTTGGGTCGGGTAATGGGGGTGGTCCTCGGTCCTGGTTGTACTTGGGATGCCCATTATATCTAGGCCCTAGTTCGGGCTGTGATAAGTTGGTATCAGAACCTAGGATCATGATCAATTGGGAGTCCACAAAGCTGTGTCAAGTATAGTCTCTTTTAGGAGTGTGAAGTTCTCCATAATCATTAGGGAGAGGTTACAAGGAATTTAGGAATGTTTCACTTTCATGGTATTCTATCTTCAAGCTTGAATTCTTAATCTTGGGATCTACTCTAATCCTTATTTGTTCATCTTTCAGATCATGCCTCGTAGATAAAAAACATAAGAAAATTCTTCTGTCCTATCTAGGGATAATGTTGAAGGGGTATATCCTATGTCTAGAGTACATCTTTGATCTCATGGTCCTATTCATGATGGTGCTGAAGTTTATCCTATTCTGGCTAGTTTTTCTTAGGTCCCTCAGGGAAATGTGACGAATGCAAAATTTCATCCGTCTATTATGTTATTGCCTAATATGTTGTTTCTCAGGAATAGCAAGACATGTCTTGTACTTTGCGTGCAGAGGCCACAAGGGTTGGCCAATTTATGAAGATGGGTCCTCTAACTTTTACTGGAGTAAAGGGGGAGTACGATCCACTAGGCTTCTTAGATGAGATTGAGAAGATCTTTTGGGTGATGTAGGCTACTAATATGGAGGGGTTTATCTTTGTAGCTTATCAGCTCAAAGACATACTTATCAGTGGTATGAGGAGTGGGATAGGGATAGAGGTGATATGGAAGAGGAAGGATTAAGCGAGGCCTTTTCTAACACCTTCTTGGATTAGTTTTTTCCTCAATATTTGAGGAAAGCTAAGATGGAGGAGTTTGTGAACCTCAACCAGGGGAGGATGTTGGTAAAGGAATATTCTTTGAAGTTCCATCAGCTATCAAGGTATGCTTCTAACTTGGAAGCTGATATGAGGTTGAGAATGAGGAATTTCATTTCTGGGTTGAACTGGGATTTGATCTTGGAGAGCAATACTGCTTTGTTCATTAATGATATGGACATCTTGAGGTTGACTATTCATATGCAGAAAGTGGAGGATAAAAAAAAGAGGAAGATGAGGTTCGAAGAGAGGCATAAAAAAATAAGCAAGTTTTTCAATCACGGAGTTACTCAGTCTCAGGGTAGTAAAGATGGTGTCAAGTGACAAAAAAGGTAGGGGATTTCTGGTCCCTACTCATCTGTTAATGCTCCTTACCAGTCGGGCGACAGGAATCATCAAAGTGGTGATACTTCTCAAGTACAAAATGCCCAATCTCAGGGGAGTGAAGGTTAGTTAGTTTCTTCATGTCCTTCTTATTGATTTTGTGTTCATCCTCGTAGGGTTTATTGCAATAAAAGAATCGAAAAATATGTCAAATGCGGCCATGTAGGCCATAGGCTTAGGGATTATATGGTTAATAAGGTTGCTACTGGGCGAATAGGATTCTTATGGTTTCATCTTCTACTATTGCACCTAGTGGTGTGGCAGCTATTTCTATTACTTCTCTTGGTTCTAGTGTAGGTCGGAACAGGGTGTATGCTTTGATATCCCGACAGGAATCCAAAGCATCACCTGATGTCGTTATTGGTACGTTATAGCTTTTTTCTTGAGACGTATATTTTTTGGTTGATCCAGGGTCCACTCTTTCTTATGAGACTCTTTATGTGGCTGTGTCCTTTGGTTTTGATTTGGAAGTTGTTTCAAATCATTTTTCTTTTCCTACCCTGTAGGTGACTCGATTATTGCTAAGAGAGTCTATAGGGGGTCTATGGTATCTGTTGGTGATAAGTATACCTTGGCGGATCTAGTTGAGTTATGTATGGTGGATTTTGATATAATTTTTGGAATGGGTTGGTTGTATTCTTATTATAAGTCTTTGGATTGTCGAACTGGTAAGGTTATCTTTATGTTCCTTGGTGAATCGGTTATAGAATAGGAAGTAGTTCCTTAGCTCCTAGGGGGAGGTTTATTTCTTACCTTAAAGATCGAAGGTTAATCTCCAAGGGTTGTCTTTATCACTTGGTTCGGGTCAAAGATTCTAACTTAAAAGGACCTTCATTGTTTTCGGTCCTTGTGATTAATGACTTTCTAGAGGTCTTTCTTGATGACTTTCCTAGAGTTCCTGCGAAAAGGGAAATAGAGGTTTGTATTGATTTGCTTTCAGACACTCATCCAATTTATATTGCTTTGTATAGAATGGCTCCAACTGAGTTAAGGAAACTCAAAGAGCAACTTAAGGATCTTCTGGATAATGGTTTTATTCATCTTAATGTTTCTCCCTTGGGGTAAAGCGGTGTTGTTTGTGCATAAGAAAGATAGTTCCCTTAGGATGTGCATTGACTACAGGCAGTTGAACAAGGTAACGATTAAGAACAAGTATCCTCTTTGCCAAATAGATGATCTGTTTAACCAGTTGCAAGGTGCCAAGTTCTTCTGTAAGATATATCTTTGGTCTGGGTACCATCAGCTTAAGATTAGGGAGGTAGATATCCCTAAGACCACTTTTCTTACTTGGTATGGGCATTTTAAGTTTTTGGTGATGTCATTTGGGTTGACTAATGCTCTGGTAACATTTATGGATATGATGAATAGGGTATTCAGGTAGTATTTGGATCTCTTCATCATTGTGTTTATTGATGACATTTTGATTTATTCAAAGAGTAAGGTGGATCATACTAATCACCTCTGTGTGGTGTTGCAGACCTTAAAGAAACAATCATTGTATGCCTAGTTCTGTAAGTGTGAGTTTTGGTTGAACATTGTGACTTTCTTAGCTAATATTATTTCTAGCGAGGGGATTATGGTGGATCCACAAAAGGTGGTTGTGGTAAAAAGGTGGCCTAGGCCCGTAACTCCATTTGATATTCGAAGCTTCTTGGGTTTAGCCGGGTATTATAGGCGATTTATGGAAAGATTTTCTTTGATAGCTGCTCTTTTGACTAAGTTGACTTAGAAGAAGGTCAAGTTCTCTTGGTTGGATGCTTGTAAAGGGAGTTTTGAGAAGTTGAAAGATAAGCTAACTTTGACTACAATTCTAACTTTTCTAGAGGGCAGTGGTGGGTACATGGTTTATTGTGATGCATCTCGGGTAGGTCTTGGTTGTGTATTGATACAGCATGAAAAGGTTATTATATATCCTTCTGGATAGTTGAAGGTACATGAGAGGAATTATCCTACTCATGATTTAGAGCTGTTGGTGATTGTGTTTGCTTTGAAAATATGGCGGTATTATTTGTATGGTTTCCATGTGGATATATTTTCTGATCATAAGAGTCTTTAGTACGTGTTCACTCAGAAAGAGCTTAATCTCAAGTGGAGGAGATGGCTTGAACTTCTCAAGGACTATGATATGAGTCTTCGCTATAATCTAGGTAAGGCTAATGTGGTTGTTGATGCTCTTAGCAGGTTATCCATGGTAATTTAGCTCATGTGGAGGAAGAAAAGCAGGAATTGGTGAAGGATATTCACTGCATGGATAATCTTGGAGTTAGTCTCTTGGATTCCAAAGAGGGTGGTATGGCGGTTCAAGAGCTGGTTTGATCGTCTCTTGGTGCAGAGATTAAGAAGATGCAAGTGTTGGATCCTATCTTGATGAAAATCAAGAGTGATGGTACTTTGTGGTACCAAGGGAGGTTGTGTGTTACTGACGTCGACAGTTTGTGACAAAGGGTTTTGGTTGAGGTGCATGAGTCACGCTATGTTGTCCATCCTGGCTCAACTAAGATGTATATGATCTCAAGGAGATCTATTAGTGGAATGGTATGAAAAAAAGTTGTTGACTTTATGGCCAAGTACATGGTGTGTCAATAGGTTAAGGTTGAGCACATGAGGCCAGGTGGGTTGTATCAAAAAACTGATTTACCCAAATAGGAGTAAGAAGTGATCAATATGGACTTCTTTACCAAACTTGCTAAGTCTCGAAATCATTTTGATCCGACTTGGGTCATCATGGATAGGATGACTAAGTTTACACATTTTTTGCTAGTGCGGTCTAACTTTTTGGCAGAGGATTATGAGAAGTTTTATCTTTATAAGATTGTGAAGCTACATGGGGTGCCTATTTTGATTACTTTTTATCGTGGTACGTAGTTTACATCTCACTTTTGGCAGTCTTTCCAGAAAGGGTTGGGGACTAAAGTTAGTCTGAGTACTACTTTCCATCCTTAAACGGATGGTAAAGCAGAGAGAACTATTCAGACATTAGAAGATATGCTTCGGTCTTGTGTTATTGATTATTGTGGCAGTTGGGTTGAGCATCTACATTTGGTAGAGTTTGCTTACAACAATATCTACCATACTAGTATGGTAAGGTCCTTTTGAGGCATTGTATGGTAGGAGGTGTAGATCTCCTATTAGTTGGTTTGAGCTTGGTGGGGCAGACATGTTTGGTCTAGATTTGGTTTATCAAGCAATAGAGAAGGTGAAGGTGATTCGGGATAGGCTTAAAGTTTCCCTAAGTCACCAAAAGTTCTATGTGGATGTTAGGCATAAAGACTTGGAGTTTGAGGTCGGGGATAGGGTGTTTCTTAAGGTGTCTCCCATGAAGGAAGTGGTGCGATTTGGTAAAAGGGGATAACTCAATCCTTGGTTTATTTGCCCTTATGAGAGTTAGAGATGACTGATTTTGATGTCATTTTCGGCATATATTGGCTTCACTCCTGCTATGCACAGTCGACTGTAGAAATAGAATTGTCCAGTTTCAGTTTCGAAATAAATCCGTCCTAGAGTGGAGGGGTAGTACTTCAGCTTTCATAGGTTGGCTTGTTTCCCACCTTCGGGTAAGGAAAATGATATCTAAGGGATGTGTCTATCATCTTGTTCTAGTTACGGACACTAGTTCCGAAACTCCCAGTATTGAGTCAATTCCTGTAGTAAATGAATTTTTTGATGTCTTTCTAGAAGATCTTCCAGGAATTCCTCCCGAAAGGGAAATAGACTTAGGTATTTATTTTCTTTTAGATACTCAGCCTATATCTATCCCGCCATATAGAATGGCACCAATAGAACTAAGAAAATTGAAAGAACAGTTGAAGGATCTCCTAGATAAGGGATTCATCAGACCCAGTGTATTCTCGTGGGTGCACCAATCTTATTCATGTGCAACAAAGATGGTTCTCTCAGAATGTGCATTGATTACCGTCAGCTCAATAAAAGCACGGTGAAGAACAAGTATCCACTTCCCAGAATCGATGACTTGTTTGACCAATTTCAAGGTGCCAGCTATTTCTCTAAGATAGACCTTAGATCAGGCTATCATCAGCTTAGAGTTAGAGAATGTGATATCTCAAAAATAGCCTTCCGTACTCGGTATGGTTACTTTGAATTCTTAGTCATGTCCTTTGGTCTTACCAATACCCCAACAGCTTTCATGGGCTTGATGAACCGGGTGTTCAAGCAGTACTTGGACATGTTTATCATATTCTTCGAAGATGATATCTTTGTTTACTCTTGCAGTGAGAAGGAACATACAGACCATCTCAGAATCGTACTTCAGACTCTTAGAAATCATCAGTTGTCCGCAAAATTTAGTAAGTGCAAATTTTGGCTTACATCAGTAGCATTCCTTGGTCATATCATTTTCGGTGATGGCATTAGGGTTGATCCTCAAAAGGCTGAAGCAGTAAGAAACTGGCCTCTCCTTGTCTCTCCATCAGATATCAGGAGTTTCTTAGGTTCGGATGGCTATTATAAATTGTTTGTTGAGGGATTTTCTTCTATTGTATCCCCCTATGCCCAGATTGACTCACAAGAGAGTCAAGTTTCAGGGTCATATCCTTGTGGAGTTTTCAGGAGTTGAAGACTCGACTCACCTCAACTCCAGTTTTGGCTCTTCCAGATGGTCCAGATGGGTTCGTAGTGTACTTTGATGCATCTAGAGTAGGTTTGGGTTGTGTTCTCATGCATCATGGTAAGGTCATAGCCTACGCCTCCAGAAAACTTAAAACCCATGAGAAGAATTATCCGACTCATGATCTTGAGTTAACGACCGTATTTTTTTCCTTAAAGATTTTGAGGCATTACTTTTACAGTGTTCATGTAGATCTGTTCATAGATCATAAAATCCTTCAGTACGTATTCTCTCAGAAAGATCTTAACCTCCGTCAGAGAAGGTGATTAGAGCTCTTGAAAGATTATGACATGAGTGTCCATTATCATCCGGGAAAGACTAATGTAGTGGCTGACGCTCTCAGTAGACTGTCTATGGGTAGTGTTGCTCATGTTGAGGAAAGTAAGCAGAAGTTAGCTCAAGAAATCCATCAGCTTGCTAGACTAGGTGTCGGCCTAGTTGATTCAGAAGAGGGTAATATATGGGCTCAGAGTAGTGATCTTGGGTGTATTTATATGCCTAAGCACCATAACTTATCCATATTTTAGCTAAGTTTAGAGAACAAAGTGCCTAGTTTCTTATGTTTTTACTCTACTTCTATGTAATTGAGCTAACCGATATGATTAGCATGATTTCAGGTATTAATGAAGTAGATGAAGACGTAATGGGACTATGGAATGTGGATGACATATGACACAAGAGAGAGTAGCATTCTGGATCAAATGTGGCGCCTAGAAACTATGTCCAAGACTAGTTTGTCATTTATAATTAGTTCAACGACTTAGAAGGCAATTACGAGAGAAAAGATTATTAAAAGGCTTAATGCTGAATTTTTAGTCATTTTATTCTTTATTCTGTATTATTCTAAGAGAGGAGAAAGGCGGCTTAGCTTGAGGAGAGAGAGAGAAACGTTTTTCTCTCTTGTTTTCACTATTTGCACACTAAGACAGTCTTCTAGTTTTTGGTATGATGTATAGATTTATGATGCTTTTCGTTTTATTCATGAGTAGCTAAGTTTATTAGTTAGGGTTATGGAAGCCTTGTAGCATACAATCTATCACTTTGGGTTTTGAATTCATTATGCATTGATTTGTTTACATCATACTCTCTTCGCTTATCTTGAATTCTCATGGTTGCAAACATAAAGGATATGCCTTAAAATGCAACGTATTCGAAAGAAAGGTTGATGTTTGGAAAAGAGAGTAGTGACAAGAAAATAGGATTACCAACCCCTATTTTATAAGTTAATGCCTTAACAGGATTAACTACTTGGAGATTTTGTATTGTTTTTGGTGGACGCTTTTGATTCAAGAGAACTAAAGTGAATTATTCCTTGATGGTTGAGAAACTCTAGGATTATGTTATTAAATAAAATACATTTCTCTGTAAGCACGATGCATGTATGAATTCATAAAGTCCATAGTTAGTAAGTATTGAAAACTACATGGTGGACGTAAACCTAGCTTGCTATTTCTCTGAATTTGAATACTACTACACATATTTCATCTTGTTAAACTGAAACCATTAATTTGTGAACTGAATCAAATCCCTCGTATTTATTTTATGAAAACAAACAATTAAAAGTCAACTAATTTGTATACAACTTAATTAACACCATATTCCCTGTGGGATTCGACCTCGACCTAGTTAAGTTATATATTTGACAACGACCGCTTACTCTTTCATAAGAGAGGTGTAATTTGGGCGTATCAAGTAGTTCAGAATCATCTCTAGTTTTTAAGGTGAAAGAAAAACAACATAGCGATCCCAGTCTAGTCAAGTTGGAAAAGTTAGTTAAGGATCAGAAAGTAGAGGTTTTATCCCAAGGCAGAGATGGTGTATTGGGTTGTTAGCATCGTCTCTGTGTGCCAAGTGTAGATGACTTAAGGTAGTGAATTCTCGCAGAAGTGCATGGTGCGTGCTAATCGATTCATCCAGGGGCTCCAAAGATGTTCCACAACTTGCAGTAGATCTATTAGTGGAGTGGGATGAAGAGAGATATTGCAGAGTTTATTGCTAAGTGCTCTACATGTCAACAGGTTAAGATAGAGCATCAGAAGCCTAGTGGGTCTATGCAGGAGTATAATATTCCTACATAGAAGTGGGAAGAAGTGAACATGGACTTTGTGATGGGTTTGACTCGTATTCATCATCAGCATGATTTAGTTTGGGTCACTGTAGACAGGATGACCAAATCAGCTCATTTTCTTCCATTCCATACCTTCTATTCAGTTGAGGTTGATGCCAAACTCTACATTAGGAAGTTGGTCAGATTACACCATGTTCCATCGTCCATAGTTTCAGATAGAGGTACCCAATTCACCTCCCATTTCTGGAAAGCATTCCAAAAGGGTCATAGTGCCCGTGTTAACCTCAATACAGACTTCCATCCTCAAATAGATAGTCTAGCAGAAAGGACAATTCAAACTTTGGAAGATATGCTAAGGGCGTGTGTAATTGATTTCAAGTGTAGTTGGGATGATCATTTTCCTTTGATTGAGTTTTCATACAACAACACCTATCATTCTAGTATTAAGATGGCTCTATTTAAAGCTCTCTATGGAAGAAGATGCAGATCTCTAGTCGGTTCCTTCGAAGTTGGTGAGGCCTCAGTTATAGGGCCTGACTTAGTATTCGATGCCTTAGAAAAAAACCAGTTGATTAGAGAAAGAATTTGGGCTACTCAGAGCCGACATAAGTCTTATGTAAATGTGCGCAGGAAGGATCTTGAGTTTGAGATTGATGACTATGTTTATCTAAAGATCTCTCCCATAAAGGGAGTAAAGAGATTCGGCAAGAAAGGAAAGCTCAGTCCCCGATATGTTGGTACCTTCAAAATTCTTAGTTGCTTAGGAAAATTAGCTTATGAGCTCTAATTGCCTTCAGATATAGCTGTAGTCCATCCAGTCTTTCATGACTCCTTGCTTAAGAAGTGCATAGGTGATCCAGCAGTCGTAATCCTTTTTGATGGCGTCGACATTCAGAGCAGCCTCTCTTATGAAGAGATTCCACTCAAAATTCTTGACTATCAGACTCATAGATTGAGGAACAAAGAAGTCCCTCTAGTCAAAGTTCTTTGGCAGAATCAGTCCATTGAAGGAGATACTTGGGAAGTAGAAGCATACATGCGAACCAAGTATCCTCACCTCTTCTCTGTAAACTCAGACTCAACCCAAGGTAATAGCTTTCCTTAAGGCTTATTCAGTTTCATGTTCAAATTCCAGTTACAAACCAGTTTAATGCTCAGATTCCCATTTTAAACTTTGTATCCATTTGCCATTGCATATTCAACCATATGTTTATGCATTTGATCAGTCATGTGTTCATGCATCAGTCATGCATTCTCCTTGTGAGAAACTCAGTAATCAGAAATCTCATTTAGGTATTCATGAGTCAGTTCAGTCATGAAATCATGCATCAGATATGCACGCTTAGTATAAATCTCAGTAATATCAGGCATGTAGTCATGTTTTAGTTGTTCATATTCAGTATCTACTACAACTTTTTGTTTCTCCCATCTCAGTCAGTCTCATTCGAGGATGAATGTTTCCAAGAGGGAGATATTATAATACCCCATACTTTTACCTAGCTTAAATTCATCTGAAAATTGTCAAGGACTTTCTTTAATTATGATACACTTTTATACATATGGAATTTTTAAGATTTTGACTTTTTGTTGTGTGGAAAATTGAATAAGCTTTCCATCGATACCAAATTTGCCAAAATCCAATAACCGGGTAAGAAGTTGTAACATTTTAAAGTTTCAGTCGTTAAACACCGTCATTTAGGCTAGTAACACATTGCGGAGTATGTCAAAATAGCAATTGTCAATTTCCAATATTACTCCTTGATAGTGGCGCGTCGCGCCAAAGACCCAGTTCACAATTGTCCAATTCTAGTGCACCAATACGATTCCACCGTGTCGCGGTGCACTTCTAGTTCACAATCAAAGTGGCAATGCGATTTCACCCTGTCGCGCCATCAGCCCAGTTCCCAGTTGGCAATTTCCAGTGGCACGACGTGATAGTACTGCGTCACGCCAGCCTACCAAATCGGGATATTTTGACAAAAATTAAATATTTCATCAAGGGATAAATTGGTCTTTTCCCAAGGTTTTAACACATCCAGGTACGGGATTTAATCCCTAAAAAAGTTTTAAATCATTATTTACTCTCTTTTCCCCTAAACTAGAGCATTCTCTCACAAGAAACAAAGCCCTAGCTTTCAAGAAGTCAAAGTAAATTCCAAGAATATCTCCAAGAACTTCAAGAAACTTACAATCTAGGTTTGTCAAGCATTGATTCATGGGTCCCTTTCACCTATGAAGCTCAAAAATCTCTTTTCAAAATACAAGAATTTGTGTATTTATGAATGTTCATGATTTATTTGAATTGGAAATTCATATTCATGTTGTTGTTGAGTTTTGATTCATGTTTTGAATTACATGTTCCAATGATTGATCCTTGTATGTGATGTTTTTCATAATATTCATAAGAAACCCTTCAAATTGCAAATTGATTTAGGAAACCATGATAATTTGATGCATTGATGATGGTATAACTAAAGTTTGCTCCCCATGTGTTTGATAAAATGCCTATGTGAAGGAAAAGTACCATTATAGCATGTTAATATGAAATCCCCATATATGTACAAGTTAATGCATGTCAAGTGTTTGATGAAATGCCTTAGTTAACAAATTATGGATATATATATATATATAGCCATTGTTGTGCATTAGAACTTGTTCCATGATTTACTCTTTTGTTATCGAGTCCTGGGGGTATTTATACCCGACAATTTAGCTGTGTGCCTAGAGCCGGTGTCAGTTTCATAATAATCCCAGTCACGCCATGATCAGTAGTATTCTCAGTCAGTTTCAATACTCAATAGAATTCAGTCAGTCACATGACTCAGGAAAATTCAGTAATCTCATGAACTCAGTCAGTTAATAGAATTCAGTAGTATTCCATCAGTCCATGGAGCTCAGTGAAATCAGTCCAGTTCATCTCAGTATAATCAGTTTAGTATCTATTCAATTAGGAGTAAGATTCAGCACCGAGTGAGTCAAAGGATGGGAATTGACCTATTAGTAGAGGGTGTGATTCTTAGAAGCAATCCTTGCACTCCAAAACTACGTAGCTAGCGTAGGTTGTGACATCAAACCTGCTAGATGAGGGTAGATGAGGTGGCTCAAACCTGTTATATAAGGGTCCCAGCGTTCTCATTAGAGTACCTATTAGATAAGAGTCACTCACAGCTTGACCTTACCAGTGGCACGGTATTGACACCCTTCCAATTGGGGTTACAGATTGGACCCTAAATCAGCTATATTACGTCATTTAGGGCATATCGGTTAGATGACTATCTCTCACAGTCTCAGTCACAGTATCAGTCAGATACAGTCACCCAATTCAGTACAGAACTCAGCTAGTTTCATCAGAACCTAGACAGTCAGACACCGTCGCTCAGTACCGGTTATATCAGTTATTAGAAATTCATGTTATCAGTATTCAGACTCAGTAATCAGTGTTGTCATGATCTTATTTAGAGTTACGTATTCATGCATGTATTCTCATATTCATGTTACTTAGTTAGTTAGTATAGTTTATGCATATGAACCCTTGCATTCAGCTTACCTCACTTGCGTACCAGTATATTCCCTCATACTGACGCATACTTTTCTTTTATGCTATGGTGTTTTATACCATAGGTTCAGAAGCACGAGCTCCAGAGCATCCGTAGTAGATCAGTCGTTCAGCAGACAGACTAGCAGTTAGTCCTCATCATTCAAGGTTGTTATTATTTGATTATTTCATTCTTTCAGTACTTAGTTTATTTTAGAAGTTGGAGTTAGTTAGGGACATATCCCATCATCTCCTTATTCAGACAGTCTAGTTTTAGAGGCTTTCAGACTATAATATGTTTGGACAGTAATTCCAGTAATGGGTATTTTTATACCTCGTTCAGATAGTATTTTATCAGTTATGAACCTTATGGCCTTACAACTTATATTCTGCATTTTTTTACAGTATATTGTGCAATGCTCAGGTAAAAATATCAGTCATGGGTTAGCTTGCGGTCCTTCAGGATTATAAGTACCGTGTAGCATTTCGGGTACCATATTTGGGGTACTACATATATGTATGTGTCAGTTCACATTTCATATGAGTCAAGATTATATATTATCACAAGGGTTAGCATGGGACTATTCGTGGTCCTAGGTACCGTGAGACATCTAGGGGGTACTCTCTAGGCATTACCAACTTGGTATCAGAGCCTGAGGTTTAATGATTTCTAGGGAGTAAGATAAGCTACATTACGTAGAGTCTTGATCATGAGTATGAAGCACGCCATATTTGTGAGAAAGAGGATACGAAATAATTTGGGAATCATTTTTTCTTTTATGACGTATCATGATTGAAGTTGTCTCGATCTTCCCTAATTCATGCTTTCACATGACATAATAAGACTCCTCATCTAGTTGATGCCCGTAGAAATGGTGATAAACCACCACCACTACACACAAATCCTCTAACTAAAAATGTATCTCATGCAGAATTATGGGCTGCCTTTTAAGTGTGGTCCCAAGATATCAATGCTATTATTTAAGGAAACCAACTGTAATGACCCTAGACTACGCCCTAGTCGTTACATGGTGCTTACGATCCCAAGGGATCACAAGATAACCCATGAGTCAGTACCTGCTATGAGCACTGAATAATATAATCATAAATGCCGAAGAATACTGACATGCCATTAGGTTTTAATAACTGAATTTAAAATTGAAGTATGAGTCTAGAGAAATAACTGACTGAATCTGATAAAATAAAGATAAATTGGATCACTAACTATAATATCTGAATACTAAATAACTGACTCTAATGTTTGAAAAGCCTCTATAACTGACTGACTGAATATGAGTTGATGGGACAGGCCCCAACTAACTCCAACTAACTACTAACTGAGACATGAAATAAAGTATGCCTGTCCTCAAACTATAAGGACTCACTACTACTACTGCTGAGAATCTGATGAGTCTACTCACGAGTCGGGAACTGAGCATCAGAATCTATGATATAATACATTATAGTGCAAAAGAAAAGGTATGCGATCAGTACTTTGAATATACTGGTATGCTAAATGAGTTAGGCTGATATGCATGGTTTCATAAACAAAACTAATGATTAATTGGATATGTATGTAAAGCATGGAGTACTAAGTAGAGAACATGGAATCTGTAGATACTGATAATGCATGGAAATCTATAACTACTGAGGATGCATGACCAAGCATATAACATAACTGAGTAAAATCTGTAAACCAAAATACTGAGATAACTAAAATCTGTATGTATTGGTTAAGAAATACTAAGACTGAATAACTGAATTGGGACTGTAACTAAGACCATATCTGAGACTGTGGGAGGTATCATCTAACCAACATTCCCCAATTTGAGCTAATCGGGGTCCAACCTATAACCCTAGCTAAAAGGGTGTTAATACCATGCCACGGGTACTAACAATGGCTGTGTGGGTTCACTAAACTGATATAATGTCCAAAGGACTAAGGGTGTCAAGCCTAAACTGATGGGTAACCCGTGCGACATAGTCAAGCCTAATTTAACAGGAGACTACTCATATCTTACATTGGCTACATAGTTCTGGATTATTGGGACTGCTACTAACGACTCTACCTATCAGACGGGGAAGCCGCCATCCCTACACTAGCTTGGTGCTAAATCCTACTCCCAACTGAAAGACACTAAGGTACTAGACTATTTTGAGTAGAATAACTGATGTCTGACTATTCTGATAATGCTCATAATATAATCTGAAGACTATTTTCCAATATACTGAGGCTAGACTAAATAAAAAGCTATGGTTTTCCGGTATTCAATACTCCCAGGACTAAAAGAAACAATACTGAAAGGACACTAAAGCTTGAAGGCCAAAACATGAAGGCTCTTAATAAATAAATCACTCTTGTAGGCATTTTATCAAACACTAGTAGTTTATAGTTTTAAAACAATCATAGGAATGTTATGGAACTTGTAGAAATAGCATGAATTCATCATAATAGCATTAAATGATGGTTTAACTCAGTAAATCATAATATTAAAACATGGAAGATTGAAGAACAACAATAATTTAATGGTAACATGGTATAGAATCATAGTTCATAGAGATTCATAGATGAAATCATAATTTAAAACATTATAACTTGAAAATATCATAATTTTATATATAAAAAGGTTGCTTGGACTCCATGGATGAAAGGGATACATGGATGAATATCTAACATACCTGGGTTAATGAATTTGAAGAGATGAATGGAGAGTTCTTGAGAAATTTCCTTGAATTTGAGGGCTGGGGTTTCTTGTTCTTGAAAGAGGGATTTTTGATTGTGAGAGAAATTAAAATAATGATGACTACTTAAGGTGTTTAGGGGTTAAATTTCATGTTTTAGGTTAATTGGGGCCGTGAAAAAAGATTCAAATACCCTTAAACGAATTTAAAAACGGAAGCTGAAAACTAATCATCCCAATTTTCGGCCTTGGTACGACACACTACTATCGTACCAAGCCACTGGAAAAGGGACAAATAGGACCTAGACAGATGGTGCAATGTGCCACCATCGCGGTAAGCCTGTGGATGCTATTTTGGCTACCTCCGTGATACACCATGATCGCGGAGGCCCACTAAAAATTGACAAATGGGAAATTGGCCTGCTCCGCAACACGTCATAATCACGGAGTCACACTGGAAATTGAAAATTGTCATTTGGACTGTCTATGCAACGCGCTGAGGGTTAAAATGATGGTGTTTAATGGCTGAAACTTAAAATTACCATAACTTCTTACTCGATTATCAAATTTGGGAAAATTTTATATTGTTGGAAAGCTAATTAAATTTCTTACATAATGGCAGGCTCTAAACTAAAAAATAAGGAGTTTTTAAAAAATTTCATATATGAATACTCATGTATTGGGACTTAGATTATGCTAGGGAAATACGGGGTATTACACCAACAGTCAACAGTCTCACTACAGTAAAATAATACTTAGCAACAGACAAGATTTGAGATTTCATAAGGATGAATCCATTTGAGTTACATGGTTCAAAGGTGGATGGGTATCCTTAATTCTTTATTAATGAGGTGAAAAAGATAACTCAGATCGTGCATGTTACTAAAAAGGAGAGTGTGGAACTGGCATCTTATCAGCCAAAGGATATTGCCTATGATTGGGTAACTATGTGGAATGATGAAAGGGGTGAGAACGTAGCTCATATGAGTTGGTCAGTGTTTCTAAGTGCTTTTTTGAACAGGTTCTTTTCTCGTGAGATGAGGGAGGACAAAGTGGAAGATTTCATAAACTTGATGAAGGGCTCTATGTCAGTGAAGGAGTACTACCTCAAGTTCACTCAACTAGCTAAGTATGCCTCAGAGTTGCTATCTAACTCTAGATCTCGTATGAGTAAGTTTGTTACTAGAGTATCAAATTTGGTGGTCAAGAAGTGTTGAACTGCTATGCTTATTGGAGAAATGGATATAGCTAGGTTGACGATGCATGCACAACAAATTGAGATCAAGAAGTTAAATGAAAAATAGAAAAGGAATAAGAGAGTTAGGACTGGACAATTTGATTATAGCCAGCCAAGGTCCATAGGTGGAAACCGTTCGTAGTTTTAGGGTCACTCATCTCCGCATGCACCATCTTAATCTAGTGACCATACACCCAGGACCAGGAAAGATAATTATGATAGGACTTTGAATTCTAAGTCTTTGAACAGTATAGACAAAATACTTAATTATCCGACATGTACAAAGTGTGGTAAGACCCATCCGAGTGAGTGTTTGATGGGAAAAGAGGGTTTCAATAGTTATGGCAATTTGGGCCACAGGATCAAGGAGTGTCTGTATGCTAAGCAAGAAAGTAGAAATGTTCATCCTCAGACTCAGGCTACAAATTCAGCAGCTCAGCCAGGTCGCCCAGTCCCTCCACATGGTGCGTCATCCAGTGTTGGTAGTTACCAGTGCTAGAATCAATTCTATGCTTTCCGATCTTATCAGGATCATGAGAGTTCACCAGATGTTATCACCGATATGCGTCGCACCTTTCACCTTGATGTATATGTGTTGTTAGATCCTAGTTCTAAAATATCTTATGTAACTCCACTAGTTGTTGTAAATTTTGGTGTAAGCCCTAAAAATATCCTTAAGCCCTTCCATGTTCTACCTCAGTGGGTGAGTCATTTATCGCTAGATGAGTCTATAGAGTGTGTTCTATTACTGTCCTCCATAAGGTAACACTAGCAGATTTAATAAAGTTAGAGATGGTGGATTTATATGTCATTATGGGCATGGATTGGCTCCATTCATGCTATCAATTATTAAATTTTCATACCTATATAGTAAAGTTTTGATTTCTTGATAAATTATTGCACCTCTTGAGTGGAAGGGTAGTTTTACAACATCCAAAGGTCGTTATATCTCCTATCTTAAGTCTAGGAAGTTAATATCAAAAGAGTGTATCTACCATCTAGTTCGAGTCAAAGATATTAAGTTTGAAAACCTGGTAGTTTAATCGGTCAGTTTAGTAAATGAGTTCCCAGAGTTTTTTACTGAAGATCTACTAGGGGTACCTTCAGAAAAAGAAATAAATTTTGGCATTAATCTCCTTCTTGACACTCATCCCATCTCTATCCCTTCATATCGTATGGCTCCAGTCGAACTTAAAGAGTTAAAGGAGTAACTTAAGGGTCTCTTAGATAAGGGTTTAATAAGATCCAAGTTTTCTCCATAGGGTGCTCCAATTTTATTCGTGCGTAAGAAAGATGGGATTTTAAGAATGTGCATAGAATATAGACAGCGATACAAGGTTACCATCAGAAAAAGTACCCCATTTCTCAATTTAATGATCTGTTCGATCAGCTTTAGCGTGTCCGATGGTTTTACAAGATTGACCTTAGGTCATCGTACCGCCAGTTGAAACTCAGGGAGGGAGACATTCCAAAGATGAGATTCTGGACAAGGTATGATCATTTTGAGTTTGTGGTTATGTTGTTTGGACAGATAACTTCTCCTGCAACCTTTATGGATTTGATGAACAGGGTCTTCAAGCAGTACTTGTACATGTTCATCATCTTCTTTATAAAAGATCTACTAGTATATTCTCAAAGTGAGGAGGAGCATGCGAATAATTTAAGGATATTGCTTCAAACCCTCACAGACCATCAATTATATGCGAAGTTTAGTAAGTGTGAATTTTGGTTGGAGTTTGTTACCTTCTTGGGGCATATCATTTAAGTGGCTGGTATTAATGTAGACTATTAAAATACTAATGCAGTGAAGGTATGGCCTAAACCTATCTCTCTATTTGACATCAAGAGCTTTTTGAGTTTGGATGGGTACTATAGAAGATTTGTTGAAGGGTTTTCCTCCATATCCACTCCATTTACTAAGTTGACACAAAAAAAGGTAAAGTTTGTATGGTCGGATAAATGTGAGAAGAGTTTCCAAGAATTGAAAAATAGATTGACTTCAGAACCCATGTTAGCTTAGCCAAAGGGGTTAAATGGATTCGTAGTGTATTTTGATGTTTCCAAAGTTAGGTTAGGCTGTGTATTGATGAAAAATGGGAAAGTAATAGCTTATGATTCTAGGTAACTTAAGGATCACAAAAAGAACTACCCAACCCAAGATTTGGAGTTAGCTGTTGTGGTATTTTCCCTAATGATTTAGAGGCACTACCTTTATTGTGAGTATGTTGATGTTTTCATTGACCACAAAAGTCTCCAGTATGTATTTTTTCAAAGGAAACTAAATCTTCGTCAAAGAAGTTGGTAGAAGTTATTGAAAGATTTTGATGTGAACATGCTCAACCATCCAAGTAAGGAAAATGTAGTAGTCGATGCGTTGAGTAAATTGTCTACGGGTAGTGTGTCTTACGTGAAAGAGAAAGAATGGGATTTGTCAAAAAAAGTGCATAGATTGTCCCGTTTGGGAGTGTCTTTGCTTGGAACGGATGATGGGCGAGTAGTGGTTCGGAATGGCTTTGAATCATCTCTGGTAGTGGAAGCAAAGGAGAGGCAGCAAAATGATCCCATACTTAGCTAAATATTAGAACTAGACCAGCTGCAGAAGGTCGAGGTTTTCTCACAAGGGGGAGATAGTGTACTTTGCTATCAAAGTAGACTTTTATGTTCCCAATGTAGATGGGTCGAGGAAAAGGATACTAGATGAGGCTCATGGTTTGAAGTATTCTATTTATCCTGGTGCTACTAAAATGTACCATGATTTTTGAGGGATTTATTAGTGGAATGGTATTCATAGGGACATAGCCGAGTTTGTAGCTAGGTGTCCCAACTGCCAGCAAGTTAAGGTTGAACACCAGAGACTGAGTGGCAGGCTACAGGATATCTGTATCCCTAATTGGAAGTGGGAGGTGGTGAAATATGTATTTCATCATAGTGTTGCCTCGTACAAGACATCAATATGATTCAACTTGGGTTATAGTCAATCGGGTGACCAAATCAGCTCATTTCCTAACTATTAAGATATTAGATACGGTGAAAGATTATGCCAGGATGTATATTCGTGAGTTAGTAAGGATTCATGGGATACCCTTGTCAATCATTTTATACAGAGGCATGTAATTCACTTCCCAGGATTGACAATCATTTTAGAAAGGCCTTGGCACAAAGGTTAAACTTAGTACTAGTTTCTATCAACTGACAGATGGTCAGGCCGAGCGCATAATTCTGACATAGAAAGACATACTGAGAGTGTGTGTCTTAGAATTTAAAAGGAGATGGGATGATCATCTATATTTGACTGAGTTTGTTTATAATAACAATTACCATCCCAGCATTCAGATGGCTCCATTTGAAATGTTATACAAACGTAGGTATAGATTACCCATAGGATGGTTTGAGGTTGGTGAAGCTGCGTTAATAGGGAAAAATTCTATTCTTGAAACTATGGAAAAGGTTTAGTTAATGCATGAAATACTAAAGACTGCTCAGAGCCATCAGAAATCATATGCAGATATTCGAAGGAGAGAACTCAAGTTTGAAGTGGGTGATTGGGTATTTTTGAAGATGTCACATATGAAAGGAATAATGAGATTACTCAGCCCTTTTAAGTATTTTTATATATAGTACCTCATGGGTGGAGTAATTAAATCTATGTAGTAATTATATGTTTGGTTGTATATTCAGTATGGATATGTTAATTCATTTTCTTTATCCAAAACTAGATGTATCTCACTTGAGGATGAATGTTTCCAATGGGGAGATATTGTAATACCTCGTGTTTTAAAGTCACAGTGCAACTTACAACTCATCTCCTCGATTGTATATAATCTTGACAAGTTGTGAGATAGAGGACATAGCCAAGGTAGTGCAGGATATTGGAGTTCTTTTGAGGGTATGAATCAATCCTAAGTGTCATCACTAGTTGTTACGAGTCATACGAGTGAAGTCGTAAGATTAGCAGTATAGGTCCCCCAAGTCTCTATCCAAGTTATGAGAGGATGACACAAGTCGTATGAAGATGTGACAAGTCCTAAGATACAACTTGTATGCTGACGAGAGCGTGCTATCTTTGTGACTGCCAAGGTTATGAGTCATTTGGCTAACTCGTAACCTCATTTTATGAGTTGTAAGATGAACCATGACGAATAATGGTCGAATTTATATAAGTTCAATTGAGGGACATTTTGGTATTTTCTCCTCTTAAAACTTCCAACCCACAACTTATAATCCAAACAAAGCATTATTTTCCTCCACCTTTAGTCGAATAACAATACTCATTCTCCTTCAATCTTCAAGAACAACAAGATTAGGGTTTCTTATATTATGTTATCTCTCAAGTCTCAAAGTTCAATCCTCTTCATAAGTTAAGCAGTTCCAGGTGCGTGGGGTTTTGAACAAGGGTACTCTTTCATCTTTGTGCCCAAAAATATGAATTTAAAATTGAATTGATGTAGTTTAAATTAGGGTTCATACCGAAATTCCCATACTCTTGAATTTATAACTTCATCATGTGATTTAAAGATTGAATTGCACAAGAGATAACCTTTGTTCATATTTTGACTCGCGTTATTACTATTATGGTGTGAGTCTCATTATCTTGACTTCAAGTTTGATGAATTGATGAAAGTCTATAACTTAAGTTTGAGCATAATATTTTGATATGAAGTTTCTAAGATATGATTCATGAATATAAAGATTTAAGCATAAGTCATTGAGTATAAAAAGTTCAAGCTTATAAGTTCAATTTGCAATTATGGCAACTGGATAAAAGTTTAGTTTTGATCTGATGATCACATTCAAGATTTGAAAACCACAATTTCACCCATTGGGTATGATTTAAGCAAGAGATGCCTAGTTGGTTTCAAGTTACAAACCCATATGCTATTTTAAGGTGGATTTTCTTAAGTATGAGCGTATATATATATATATATATATTGGGAGTGGTATTTAGCACCGAAAAGGGAATGTGGATGAGCGTATCTTAAATTCCTGGAAACTACAAGCTACCATAGGTTTAAGTACCAATATGGGTTAAGTTTAGTGACCAATATAAGTTAAGGTTCTATTCCAATGACAAGGATAGGACAGCTTTCCCCAATATGTGTAAGACATTGGACTCCATGTCGAGAAGAATCTCCCACAAGAAATGTTAAAAGTAATGATTTTAGAAACTAAGTGAAATGACTTACTAAGTTTATTCAGTATACTTTAATATTCATGGTTTATGATCTTTCAGCATTTGGTTTTATTCATAACCAAGGTGATCCCTTTTACACTTAACATGCATGATTCGAAAGTATATTCAGTTTCTATTTTACTTTAAATTCACCCCTATATACTTAGTATATTCCAAAGTACTGACCCACACATATATGTCTTTGTGCAACATTGTCTTATAATGTAGGTTCTTGTTCTCGTTTCCAGTAGCACGATTGATCAAAGGAATCACTTCCTATATCCCAACATTTGGTGAGTCCTCATTCTCCGAGGATCTAGTTCATCAGATTTTTAGCCATTGATGAAAGTTACTTGTTTTCAAAATTTTATTGGGGTATACTGAGGTGACACGACCCAAACCGGGGCCTTGTCGTAATGGGCATCCCAAGTTCAACCATTGACCGGGGACCACCCCCAATACCCAATCCAACCTCCAAGAGCATACCTTGAGTCGGATGAATTCTGAACATTGAACATGATTGAGTATTTGAAACTTAAGGAAATTGGGATAGGTTCACAACCGCGACCAACACAAAAAGCCCAACCATATGATGCCAACTAATAACCATAACAAAACCGTAATAATAACATAGTTCATGTTCATAACACAAATTAATAGGATGGAACAATCATAGTCACGGTTAAATAGTATCAGGCCTAATACCAATGGAATACTAAGGCTGACAACACTGCCGACACAGCCGAGACTGACTTATAGTAGTTCCACAAAATCTCTATCCAAAAGTAAAATTATATCTATTTAGGATATGACCCTGACTATAGAAAAACCCAAAGTCTATAAAAATACCAAAATAAGTAAAGGAATCCATGACATGAAATAGATACTTCTGGAATATGGAATCTCACCACTTCCATCCAACCGAGATGATCCCAAATCTGATCATTGAGCAGGAGGTGTAGAATAGTTACTTCCTGCATCACATATGGATACAACGCCCGAAGAATGGTTAGCGGTTGAACGCTATAACAAACTAAGAATAAGGATAAAATAATGTCGACCATTAAATCTAAGTAAATAACCATACCCATTGACAACCATATATATATATATATATAACCATGCCAGGTAAGGAAACCGTGTTTAGTATGCATTTAAAACCCTTAACCTAGGTATGTGTAGCTTAACCGTCCTAGAACTACCCACGTGCTATATGGGTCTAGTGTTACCCCCTAAATGGGCTTCGATATGTGTAGCCACACGAACTAGAGATATGTAGGAGTAGGGGATTCTAGTGTACCCTTCGCTCACCATGACACATATATAAAAGTGTAACTTATGGGATTCTCGTGTACCCCATAAATATCATATATGGTCGCCATAACCAAACCTCATGTATAAAAAATGAGTTTTTAGTGCTCGTCCATTGAACTCACACCTTCACGATAAACTTTCACACACCGCCATTATTTCCCATTTAAAATCATTAGCACCCAACTAAACCACCATTCCATTTATTATTAACCAAAGCTATAAGTAGTGGTATCATCATACCAACTATAGCTTGCAAGGAATGTCTTTACACAACCTTTTAAAGAAACAAAGGGATTATCATGTACCCATAGATTACATTATATTAAGTTTACTTGGGAGAATCCCATGTACCCCACAAGTAGTTCATCATCATGTTTGCTTGGGGATTCCCCTGTACCCCACAAATTTTTCAATTAAACCAAACCATGACCACCAATACCTTGCCATTTAACCATTTAATACTATCAAAACCAAGTTAATTTCCATTACCAAGTTATATGATGCAATAGTATCATTAAAAATTCAACTATGCAGCAAAAGCATTCTCATAGGCATTTTATCAAATACATTGGGGGGATATATTTTCCATAACTAAAACCAAGAACCAATTAACCATTCCCATGAAACCACATGTTCTAACTACTATAATGTTATAAAAACCACAAGTAAAAGACATGTGAAACCCATAACCAACCATTAAAACCTAAACCCCCAAAGTATAATCCAAAAACAAAACATTATCACAATTTATACCATGAGAAATATTCATAAAACATGCCTTTAATTAGATCTAACAATGAGAGAAGAGTAACATGCCTAAGATTATGAAAAAGATAGAGAGAAAACATCCTTTGCAAGCCCTAAATTGATCGTATTGATGAAACCTTAGCCTTCCTTGGCCCAAGCGCCTTTGAGAGAATTTGAGAGAGAGTTTACGTATTTAAGATTAAAATATAGGGTAAATGATTTTTGGGGCCATAATAGGTTAATAGGGAAATGTCCAGATTACCCTCAACTTAAACTGTACAAAATTATTACAGGAGGTTACAACTACCCCCCTAAATGGTACCCTAGGGTACGTGTGGTATCCTTATCTCATACCTTGTGCCTCCCTTCTTACCTCAAATCTGTCCAACATACGACCACCAAGCGAAACTGTACCTAACCATATGATAAGTACTATGAAACTATACCCTAAGAAGAATAGGATCAACTAGGATAAATATAGGGCAACATACGATTGACATCTTACTACAAGGACCTCAAGATAAGACTAGTAAGGTTCATTCATACCTTGGACAGAAACCAAACTAAACAAAACCTCACTGGTTAATATACGACTAAGGCCACCAAACTGTACCCTATTATGCGAATAGTACCTCCTAGTCGTATGATATACAGAAACTAAAAATCTAAGAAATTGCTAAGGATCAAAACCCAGGGTGTTTCAATTCCTCCCCATTTGGATTATTTGTCCTTGAATGATGGAATAAGGCAGCACAAGAATGATTTAAACCCTACCACCTCGACTCTAACCTTTAACTAAGTTATAAAACAAAGATGCAAGGATTTAATCTACCCTTAAACTAAGTTAGAAAACAAATTATGATGAAGAACACATACCTTCTGCATGAATCCCGTGAGCAAAAAACATTTATAGATACTTGGACTTCATTTCCTCTTCTGCTTCCCAAGTAGCCTCTTCCATCGTGTGGTTCCGCCATAGAACCTTAACCTAGGCCATATCCTTGGTCTGTAAGTAATGAACCTTCCGATACCTGATCTCAACTGGGATCTCTTCATAAGATTAAGAATCTGAGATACCCAACCCTTCCAAAGGAATAATCATAAAGGATCATCTATATATTTTCTCAACATAGAGGCATGGAAAACCGAATGAATGAAGCTTAAACTAGAAGGCAACTCCAATTTATATGCAGTACTACTAACCCTTCTTAAAACCATAGAAGGCCAACATACAGGGAACTGAGCTCCCCCTTCTTCCCAAACCACATTACTCCCTTTATGGGTGACCCTTTTAGGAACACCGTATCCCCAACCTCATACTCCAAGTACCTATGCCTTACATCCCTGTAGGACTTTTGGCGACTTTGGGCAGCCTTAAGCCTATCCCAAATCACCTTCACCTTCTCCATGGCCTGATAAACCAAATCTAGGCAAAATATCTTCGCCTCACCGACCTCAAACTGCCCAATAGGAGACCTCCACCTCTACCATACAAGGCCTCAAAAGAAGCCATCTAAATGCTAGAGTGAAATATATTATTGTAAGCAGACTGTACAAGAGTTCGACACTCAACCTAATTACCACCATGGTAAATCATGTGCGCATGAGGAATATTCTCCAATATCTGAATAGTCCTTTCTGCTTGACCATCCTACTGTGGGTGAAAAGTAGTACTTAGAATAAACTTAGTACCCAACCCTTTCTAAAATGACTGCTAGAAGTTAGATGAAAATTGTGTACCATGATTAGAGATAATAGAAATAGGTACCCCATGCAGCTTCACGTACCTATGCCTTACATCCCTGTAGGACTTTTGGCGACTTTGGGCAGCCTTAAGCCTATCCCAAATCACCTTCACCTTCTCCATGGCCCGATAAACCAAATCTAGGCAAAATATCTCCGCCTCACCGACCTCAAACTGCCCAATAGGAGACCTCCATCTCTACCATACAAGGCCTCAAAAGAAGCCATCTAAATGCTAGAGTGAAATATATTATTGTAAGCAGACTCTACAAGAGTTTGACGCTCAACCCAATTACCACCATAGTAAATCATGTGCGCATGAGGAATATTCTCCAATATCTGAATAGTCCTTTCTGCTTGACCATCCTACTATGGGTGAAAAGTAGTACTTAGAATAAACTTAGTACCCAACCCTTTCTAAAATGACTGCTAGAAGTTAGATGAAAATTGTGTACCATGATTAGAGATAATAGAAACAGGTACCCCATGCAGCTTCACATTCTCATGAAGATACAAACTCACATACTTCTCAGCCAAAAAGTTAGTCCTCACTGGCAAAAACTGAGCTGACTTTATCATCCTATCCAAGATGACCAAAATCAAATCAAATTGATTTCTCTATTGAGGAAGATTGGTAATGAAATCTATGTTGATCACTTCCCATTTCCATTTAGGCAATTCAATTTCCTGATATAATCCCCCAGGACTCATGTGCTTAACTTTCACTTGTTGACACACCATACATTTGGCCATAAAATTAACCACGTCCCTCTTCATACTATTCTACTATTACATTTTCTTGAGCTCTTGATATATTTTTATTGAAGCCTGATGAAGAACATAGCACGATTCATGCGCCTTAGCCAATATCCTTTCTCACAAACCATCAACGCCAGGAATATAAAACCTCCCTTGGTATTGCAAGCTACCATCACCACTAATCTTAAATACCATTACCTTATGCCCACCAACATCACCTTTGATTTTAATCAAGACAGGATCTAACATTAGATTCTTCTTGATTTCTGCACCTAGAGATGACCGCACCATTTCCTATACCAACACACCACCCTCCTTGAAGTCTAAAAGACAAACTCTAAGATTAGACAAGTGGTGAATATCCTTCACTAACTCCTGCTTTTTCTTTTCCACATAAACTAAACTTCCCATGGAAAACCTGCTAAGAGCATCAACAACCACATTAGCTTTACCTGGGTGGTAGTGAAGACTCATATCATAGTCCTTGAGAAGCTCAATCTATCTCTTCTACCTGAGGTTAAGTTCTTTTTGAGTTAACACATAATGCAGTTTTTTATGATCTGAGATGATATCCACATGCACTCTATACAAATAGGTCCGCCAGATTTTCAATGCAAACACCATAGCTAATAGTTCCAAATCATGAGTAGGATAATTCCTCTCATGTACCTTCAATTGCCTAGAAGCGTAGGCTATCCCCTTTCTATGTTACATCAAAAGACAACAAAATCCCCACTGAGATGCTTCATAGTAAACCACAAACCCTTCAGTGCTTTTTGACAAGGTCAAAATCGGAGCCGAAGTTAGCTTATCCTTTAGCTTCTCAAAACTACCCTAACAAGTATCCGACAAAGAGAACTTTACCTTTGTCTAAGTCAACCTATTCAATAGGGAAGCTACAGTCAAGAAACTTTCCACAAACCTCCTATAAAACCCAGGAAAACCTAAGAAACTCTGAATATAGATTGGAGTCATGGGTCTAGGCCACTTATTACCTATCGCGACCTTTTATGGATCCACCATGATCCCTTCACTAGAAATATTATGACTAAGAAAATTGACAGCGTTCAACCAGAATTCATATTTCAAGAATTTAGCATATAACTACTGCTCCTTCAAGGTCTACAACACAATATGGAGGTTATTGCCATGATCCACCTCACGTTTAGAGTCCACCAAGATGTCATCGATGAACACAATAACAAATAGATCCGAAAACTAGCGAAAGACACTATTCATCAAATCCATGAATGTCACAGGAGCATTGGTCAACCTAAACAACATTACTAAGAACTCTAAATGCCCATACCAGCTACAAAAAGCTATCTTAGGGATATCCACCTCCCTAATCTTAAGCTAATTATACCAAGACCAAAGGTCGATCTTAGAAAAGAACTTGGCAGCTTACAATTGTTCAAACAAGTCAACTATCCTAGGAAGAGGATATTTGTTCTTAACTGTCACCTTATTCAATTATCGGTAATCAATGCACATCCAAAGGGAACCATCCTTATTACACATGAATAACATATGTCCCCCACGGGGATGCACTAGGACAGATAAAACCCTTATCCAATAGATCCTTAAGTTGATACTTTAGTTTCTTTAACTCAGTCGGAGCCATTCTATAAGGGGGAATAAAAATTGGACGAGTGTATGAGAAAAGATCAATCCCAAACTCAATCTCCCTATCCGAAGAAACACCAAGA
Source organism: Capsicum annuum (assembly GCF_002878395.1). NCBI lineage: Eukaryota > Viridiplantae > Streptophyta > Magnoliopsida > Solanales > Solanaceae > Capsicum > Capsicum annuum. Next base: position 44,371,502 of record NC_061115.1, read on the forward strand.
AGGTCATCAGGATAGACCTCAGGAAACTCATTCACTACTGAAACTAAATGCAAAGAAAGACCCTTTGAGTTAGAATCTTTAACCCATACAAGATGATAGAGACACCCCTTAGAGATTAATCTCTGAGCTCTAAGGTATGATATAAACTTCTCCTTAGGATATAAGGAACCACTCTCCCACTCAATAACAGGCTTATCAGGAAATTTGAAGACAACGCTACAAGTTTGACAATCTAAGAATGCATAACATGAGTGTACCAAATCCATACCCAGAATAACATCAAAATCCACAATATCTAATTCTTACAAATATACCAAAATCTCCTTACTACCAAAAAAATCACACAGCCCCTATAGTCTTTTAGCAATCACAGAGTCACCTACCAAGGTAGAAATAGAAAAAGGGTCTAAAATAAACTCAAGATAAAAAAAATACACATCCATAAATGGGATCACATAATAGAGACTAGACATCAGATCAAGTAAATAATACAAATCATAAGAAAAGAGTTGCAACATACTTGTTATGAAATCAGGCGATGCTTTAGACTCTTGTCAGGATATAAGAGCATATAATCAATTTTGGCCTATGCTGACACCAGAACCAGAAACAGATACAGGAGAATCACCCCTAGGTGCAGGAGTAGATGAAGAGGCAATCAAAACTCTGTTTGCCCCCAAAGCTACCTTACCAATAGGATAATTTCTATGCATGTAGAATAGCTAACGATATTTAAAGCTCCTATCCCTCTCCTCATTACAAAAACCCCGATACAACCGACCACAGAACCTACAAGGAGGACATGATAAAGCTTATTAAGCTCCACTATCCTGATATTGGGCAACTTGTGCCCTAAAGTTATCGTCCATCCTGCTGACACCTGTCATCTGATGATTTCAGGTAGGGAGCACTAGTTGTGGAGAAAGAAATTAAACTTCCCCACTTCTTGTTTGGCCACTTACCCCTATCTCTACAAGCTTCACTACAATAAAAATAGCCTCTATGGAAGGGAATTCTCATCCCTGAAAGTCCAATTCTTGTCATAAATAATCTTTTAGGATGAGAAAATGTTGGTTGCGACTCATCCTTATAGCCTCCTTTGCTAAAGGTCTTTTGTGATGAGGTACTCTAGCTAGTCGTTAAATGTCATTAGAGACGGTAACATATCTGGTCTCAAAAACACTTTTAGAGATGGTATATCTCATCCATAATAGATAATTTTCATCTTTAAAAGGTAGTTATTTTCTAGTCGCTAAATGTTCTTAGAGATGAGTAACTACCTTCCTTAATTAATTTATCATAATGAGCATTTAACTAATCCTAGATTAATCTTTAGAGAAGAGCAACTGCCTCATCCTAAATTAACCTTTAGAGATGAGCGACTAACTCGCCCTCCATTAACCTTTAGAGACGAACAATCTAACTCGTCCTAGATTGCTACTGAAATCATAAAATTTATATATTTCATTGCTAAATATAAAATTTCTATTGAAAATGTGAAAGGATGGTAAATATAGTTTTAATATTTGATAAATAGAAAAAACTTAATCAATTAACATCCCAAACTAAAATATAATATCGATAGTTTCAATATCTGCTAAGCAATAAAAACTTAACCAATTAATATCCTAAGCTATATCATGTTAATAGTTTCAATATTTCCTAAACAAAAAATTTTTAACCAATTAACATCCCGAGCTAGAATTTGATGTCAAGTTTACATAATTTTCTTAGCAAAATAATAATGAGCTCGTGCATTCTCTAAACTTGCATCTTCACTTGTAACTTCAATCTTCAGAAATCTGTAAGAAAAATTTTTTGGAAAGACAATTAATAACTATTTATATATAATTTAATATACAAAAAAATAAAAGAATTGGAACACAATACAACAATGAATAACTAACTTAGCCAATGGATAAAACAAGTACACAGAGTTGAAAACTAAGTCCAACTATGAGGTGAATATGAAAAATTAAGTATTAGTTTCCTTTCAATTGCAACACCAGACTTTTATTGACTACTTTAAATTTCACGTTTATCCAAATGCTGAATTACTAGTTTCTAACCACATTAAAAAGACTACTAGAAAGCACCACATTTTAATGCAAGTGAATATGTCAAACAATCTCATGCAACTTCCTTTTATTTTTTCCTACATTGCACTTTCTATTGAACAATGAATTAGTGATCATCTTGTATGATTGTACATTCATCTTCAACAACCACACACCTAATATATTCCCATCTAGTGGGGTTTGGGGAGGGTAAGTGTATGAGTCCATACCACTATCTCCGATGTAATATAGAGAGGCTATTTCTGATAGACCCCTAGCTCGGAGTACATGCATATGAAACACTAATGAAACTTTTTAATGTCAATTTTCAGGAAAAAAAAGAGCAAGTGAAGTATAAACTGCTCAATAAATGTACTCTAACATTCTAGCTTGCTAGCATGAACAAACATCTTAACTGATAAAATCTAACAAAAGGACAAGAGTCTATATGTGCATACATTCAGATTGGGTGATACTCTTAAGTATTAACCTGAGAATTAATAAGCAATATGAAAAAAATTTCAAGACAATGGAGAAATAAATGCAAATATAGTCCTAACTTGTATAAACGCATTGTAGAAAGAGAGGGACACAAGTCTATCTAATTTCTAAAATGCATCTACAAAGATGTCAATTACAGTAAGTAGAGAACATGGCATTAGAAAGATTATTTGGAGCTATTAGGATGTAAGATATAAACATTCAAATTTCTAGTACATTTTTGTAAACCACCTGGCAGAGCCCAGGTAATGAAGTGAGAGCCAAAGCGAATAATTAGAGGACAAGTTTCCAAAGACTCACTAGCAGATTTGCTACTGTAATAGACTAAAATAATAGAAATTTTTGACCATGGTGGATCTCCGATCAGATAACTATGTACTCAGAGGGATAACAAGTTGCTTTAGAAGTCCATGAAAATAAGGAAAATCAATTTCACATCCATCATAATGTTGGTATTTATGTGATACTAATATTGTGGATATGTTGGGACTTAAAGACACAATAGTCATCCCATATAAAATTGATGATATCACAGTAGTTCTAAGGTACAAGAGGGCTTCGATGTTCAGTAGCAGCCACACATTACTAGGATTGGAACAATACTACAACTCTCCGTCTCTATATAGAAGCAACAACCACTGGACAATTCTATAACACACTCCCGCTCTTAATTAATATGAAGGAATCTCCATTTAGAGATATCCAAAATACCTTTACAATACAAAATATTTTCCAACGTTCCCAAAATAAAAAAGTAACAAAAAGCATAGGAACATCCAACTTCTAAATCCAACACCCAACAACTATTTTGTTTCTAATGGAGTCTAGAATGCAGTATACAGAAATATATTCATAACTTAATGACCAGTTGACTATACATTCAATAGCAGATGTTGTATGATAGTTAGAAAATATGAACAACATATTTTAAAAAAAAAAACAAGAAGTATGAAAAAAAATACTTGGACCAGGAATAAGCATTAACAAAATGAAATACTCACAATCCAAACAATAAGTATGAAAAAACTATTATTTTTGCCATATATAAGTTATTGGAGAAAACAATACTCACAATCAAACTTCTTCCAATCGAGGATTATTTTTTCTCGATCAAACACAAAGCGGTATTCAGTATGAAGTTCTCTAAAAAAGGACCAGTAAGAGAAACAACAGTCAGGTATCACAATTGTGAAATGATCAATGATATACAACCTAATCTTTTAGAGTTCTCAAATTAGCTTTAATGGTTTTATTGCTTGAAAGTTTATTACTCAAAGCATCAATTTCAAAAGGTTTGGGACTCTTTATGCTACAAAAAGGTTAAAATACTATTCTTTCTAATCAGAAGCCTAACATAAAGAGAAAACCACTTAATTTCAGGGCATTAAAGCCAAAACGACTTTTGTCTCTAACACCACTTTTTTTGGGTTATGCAATGTTACACCCGTATGTTATATTATTCAGAGCTCCAAACTTTCAATTCTTGATGTGGTAGGATGCAAGGGAGAGTGTATGAGTTTGAGATTCCCATATTTATTGAGAGTATAAGTTGTTGTCTCTTTATATGATCTACGTCAATCCTCACCTCTCCTTATATTATCATAGCCAACTATCATGCTAACTTTTTGAATTGAATTAGAAACAAGGTTTATTTTAACATATTTTTGTAGTAAATTTTGACATAGAGTATATCCTAGATAAATTTACTAAGTCAAATTCCTCCAGTCATATTTTGGGACCAGTAAACCTAAGTCTTTAATGCAAAAAGTGTAACCAACTTTTCCATGTAAACTATGTTGTTTTCATAGAGTTTACAATGCACCCCTCCTTTTGTTTCATGCCAAAGTATAGATATATTTCCATATTATGTTGCTTGAAACTTCAGTTCAATTCAGTGAAAGTAGAAAATACAAAAATATTATTGCACTTAGGAAGACTTACGTTCAATTATATTAATATCTTGACTCTTAACAACAGCCAGGCAATACATGAGTTGGTTCTAAATAGGAGAAAGTATTCAGTACATAGACAGGAAAGGAAATAACAAAAATTAAAAAAAAATTATGCAAGATTGCTGAAAGATTGTACCTGCACGGATGTGACTATAATTTGATCATTAACATGAAGTTTTCCTCCCCCATTCATAGTTAGGCTTAAACTAGGAATCAAATTAGTATTTGCATCAAGACTGTCTAATACAAATCATAAGATGATAAAAGCAAAAATAAATAAATAATAAATGGTTGAAGGAATAGGGAAGTTTATATATATATATACATACACACTTGTGTGTATTAGCATATATTACCTCATATCATACCAATATTAAAAAGGGATCCTTGGATCAGGTGGGCATTGCTTGTCTCGTACTTGAGAATGAAACTATTGAGGAAGAAGAGGTTGGAATCTTAAACTTTGAGTAAGAATGTATACTAATAAATATCATCGAAAAAGGATACTAACACTCTTTGAAAGCTTTGTAAGGATAGGTCTGCAAGATATGTAAAGAAGGTTCTGCTATCAAAGAGTGTTGTAAAACTTGAATCAATAAGAGTTGTTCCAACACGTATTTGATCTACAAAAATATTGTAACTTGGGTTGCAAAATGTTTACTACAAGAGCATATGATTATGTGAATCTAAAATATTTGGATAGAGTAGACAAAAATAAACTTGATGTGGTATTTAATTGCGTGATTACCACTTGCTGTAATGGGTTTATATTAAAGGGGGTCTCTTCCTTGTCAATGCTACCCTTGTATCCAAAAATAATTTGTCCTGACCCATCACGACCAAAAAACATAGAGAAGGAATCTGCCATACACCTTGCCGGGGGAGAATACTAGGGACTAATATCTTCTTGAGACCAAGCCCAAATAAATCATTCGGTGCTGCAATATCTAGAAAAGAACTAGTTTTCTCCTAACCATAATTGCACACTTCAAATTGGCATGTATTAGAGAATAAATTTGAGAACTTGAACTGAAGCAAAATAACTCCTCAGTTAACCAGTTATCCAAAATGATCTTTCTGTACAACACATCTAACAGTTAAAAATACACTGCCAGAGATCAACTTAATGCCCAAACAACTTAACATTAATTAGATAGAGGAAGTTCAGGATACTTACCCAAAGATCTCATGCACCTGTAAAATTTTTACTCATTATCTTATGTTCTCAAGTGAAAAATATCATCCACCAAAATTCATAAAGTTGATGTTTCTAAGGAGACATAGGATACTGAATAAGGGCAGTGGTTATCTACACTAAGGAAATTATTATGCTTTATACACAAGATATCATTGCAGGTGACCTTCTTTCTTGTTGATGATCTGTTCAGGCTGTATATGCAACTTAAATCCAGAAGCAAAAAATATAATCCAGATTTAGGAGTAAAAAGGAAACAATATAAGAGAACCATACAAAGAGATGCATCTCATTTCTCCACCAATCTGTATAACCACCCTTGTAAGTTATCTTGCAAATCAAAGTTAACAATATATTTAATGCTCCAATCTTTATATTAGATAAAGATAATTCCATCAAATCGTGGCTGGAGAACTAACAGAATAAACATACAAAGTTTGATGATCAAGACTTTGATGGAATCAAACAATTAATAGTAAAATGGTAACCCCAACTGGAAAACTAAGAAACAAAAGCTATATCTGTTCATAGTTGAGAATAATTTAACAGTGAATTATATAGGAATCTATGATTGTGCATAATCTTATGTTACTTTGGATAAAAGATTCTCTTTGGTTGCTTTACAAAATAATCCAAAAATGTGAAACCACAACTACTATACTCATATAAGTGGTCATTTATCCAAGAAAAAGGTCTTATAAATAAGTTTACTGTAATAGATTTTAGTGCCAATTTATAATTTTAAACCTAGAAGTTGTTTTTGAGCTTACACTGTCAGCTTTGACCAGCAACATTCTAATACTAGCAAGCATAAATAGATAGGATATTAGTTAATAATAGGATATTAGTTAATCAATTTTCTAAAGCACTTTATGCTCCAGTGCACTGCATTTCCAAACAAAACCCTTCCCAAATGGACTAAATTAAACATTCATAAGAATCCAATGCCAAGAAATCCTAAGGGTTCCTCCGCAATGTTCATCCTCAATGACCTGATAGGGAAAATGTCCATTTATATCACAATTCCTGAAATCAGTTATTTAAATTGATGTGTATGTTTTGCTCATTTTCTTTTTTTCCTTTTTTTTTTCAATCAGAGTGATTGATTCATATCACCTCAAGTCGCCAATAATATACCAAATGTAACATGAACAAGGCAATAGCCAGTCGACTACTCTCATCTTTACTTGTGTCATATTAAGTACTTGATCTATGAAAGAGTAACTGAGAAAGAATTCACGCAAATTAATGTATTATACATGAGACCTCAAAACAGCAAAGTTGGGACAAATGATCACATTGTGCACATGTGATAACTTACTATATATCTTCTACTACTTTTGATTCTATGAGTAAACTAATACTAAAGCCAAAGGTTATGCAAGACAATTCATGATTGTTTCCATCTATAATTTTTATTGTAAAAGTATATGAACTAAGAAGTGTCATTCTAGAAATGGCCTGAGAGTGATAAATCACAAAATCACCAGTTACAAGGCAAGATGTCTCTTTACAGATGTCGTGGAATTCAACAGATATTGTAACAAGTAATCGTTCAACCAAACAGTAGTCTTTTTGCTTCTCCTAGGGTATTCGTTGATAAAAAGGATAAGGCATGGAGGCTATGTGTTGACTATAGGTATCTTAACAAGCATACTATCAAGAATAATTTTCCATACCTATTATGGAGGATCTAATAGCTAAAATTTAAGTTGGCAATCAAACAACAACAACATACCAAGTGAAATCCCAAAAGTGAGGTTAGGGTAGGGTAGAGTGTAAGCAGACCTTACCACTAGCTCATAAAGGTAGAAAGGTTGTTTCCTAAAGACCATTGACTTAAGAAAGGAAATTAAAAGCAAAGCATATTTTAAAGATGCTAATCAAAATATTCAATAATTAACATCTTGAATGTTTGCTGATGAGCAGATGCAATCATAACAAAAATAAAAATAATAAAATAACAGAAAGATAGCAGGACAACATCCAACTTGGAGCTATAGTATGGGTACTATAATCAAAAGAAACATTTCCCTTATACCTTGATTGCTTGAGTTTTTTATTACCAAATTACTATGAGAAGGGCCAAGGGCCCACCTTTATGCTGTCTAAATTTAGCCTATTTTTTGTTTTGGACCTACTTCAATATTGTGTATATATGCATATAGCCACACACTACATACACAAATAAAAACTCTTGCATTAACAGTTGGTGAAAGCACTTTATTCCATTCAATAGTATCCGTGAAGAGATAAACTAGGAAACTTAGAGTGGGTTAAAGAGTTTTTTTTAATCTATTATAGAAATGTTTCTATGAATATGTTTTAACCAAGTCGACTTTTTTTAGTGCATCTCACTCAAAGGCATAGAGAGTCTTGTATCACATTACATTGAGATACTAATAAACTGGTTGGGGTCTTGCTTCCATGCTTTCATGAGGTAATAGTCTTAAGTTGTAACTTGTTGTTTCGAAGTGTAGATAAAAGATGCTTACTCCCATAATTTTTTTGAAAACAATACGGATCGATTGCCCAAGTGGTGCAATGCAAATGACACAGTGAAGCTTCCTTTCTATCAAGTTCTAGGGAAGTACCTGTAATGTCCTAAAAATCTGTCCAGAGATGTCACACGATGCTTGGAACCACAAGTGATCCCAAGCTAACCCATGAACTGGCATACTATTAAGCAACTGAATTATGACAAAATAAATAACTATTTACTGTGTGGAAACATAGTCATACTAAAGATCTAAATTAGATACAATATAGATAAAGCTTTACAATCTGATAAATCTAAAAGATGAAACTGAAATTTACATAACTGACTCTGCCTGACATCTATGAAGCCTCTAGTCAACTAACTATAGATGGTTGGGATGTGCCTCCAACTACCAATAATCAATACACATAAAAGTAAATGAACTTTACATAAACTAAAACTATCTGGAGTACCCAAAGTAGGAGAACTCATCACCTGCTGGCTGGAATCTACAACTGTCTGATCATGATGTGTAGGCTATAACTGGTACCTACATTATTGGGAAATATAGCCACACAGGCATATATATAGATCAGTACTTTTGGAATATACTGAGTATACAAGGGTGAATAAAATAAGTAAAATTGATTTCATACATAATCGTAAAACATGCATGCTAAGTATAAGTAGACTCACCAATAAGCTGGAATAAACTGAAAGATGAAAACATCTTAAAACATGAGTAATAAACATGATATGATAAGCTGGTGAATCTCTACAATTAGTTTCTGTAAAACCTTCTTTAATGATATAAGTATAACTAAAGCTGGGATATGATAACGCATATATACTGGGTATATAAAACTGGATTGTACTTAGTCTGAATAACTAGATTGAAACTGTAGAGTATTACGCATATGAGAAAGGGACTGACTGAGTAATATGAGACAACTAAGCATGAATTCATGAAAACTTTATTATTTGAGAATGCAAAACCAAGCGTATAACATAATTCTGAAATAGTCTATAAATAGAGGTACTGAAATATTGATAATTGAATAACTGATAAAAGTAACCTATGGTCAAGCAAACCTAAAATTGAATTGAGTTACTAATTTGATTACTAGATTGAGACTGTGACTGAAACTGTAACTAATACTGTAAACAAGACACATACTGGAACGGAATACTGAGTTCTAATACCTGAGTGACTAATATTTGGGATTACTAATAATTGTATTACTGATAAATGGGGGACTGTATCTGACAGTCCTATTTTTGTTGAACTATACCGAGTTCTGTACCGAGCTGAGTGACTGTATCTAATAGTCCTGAATCTATAGAACTAAAATAAGTTCTATACTAAGATGGGTGACTGTATCTCACAGTCTTGATTCTGTAGAACTGAACTAAGTTCTATACTGAGTCTAAAACTAAAACCGTGGGAAGTAATCATCTAACCGACATACCCCTTTCTAAAAAGATTGGGGTCCAACCTGTAACCCCAGTTGGAAGGGTGTCAGTGCCGTGCCATGAGTAAAGCCAATGAAAAGGTACCCTCATATAGTAGGTACTCTAATGAGAATGGTGGTACCCTCATCTGATAGGTTAAAATAGCTCATCAACCCTCATCTGGCAGGTTTGATGTATCAACCTACGCTAGCTACGTAGTTCTGGAATGCAAGGATTGCTTTTAAGGATCACACCCTCTACTGATAGGTAAGTCCCCATCCTTGGGTTTACTAGGTGTTGAATCCTACTCCCATATGAATAGATACTGAACTAATTTCCTAGTTCTTATTAGGCTTGACTGAACTATTATTGTTTGTACTTTTTAACTAAATTGAACTGTGTTCACTGAGTTCCATTGACTGACGAAAATACTACTGAATTCTGTTAACTGACTGAATATTATAAAGGTCTGAACTGAATACTGAATACTACTGAGGTCTATACTGAATACTACTTAGGTCTGAAATAAATACTGAATACTGCTGAGGTCTGAACTGAATACTGAATATGACTGAGGTCTGAACTAAATACTAAATACTACTGAGGTCTGAAATGAGTACTAAATTAAACTAGACTGATACTTAGATTACTATGATTTTCCTGAGGTCTGTAACTGACTAATAGTAATATTGATCATGACGTGACTGATACCGTTCTATAACTGACACTGGCTCTAGGTAAATAGCTAAATTTTCAGGTTTTAAATACCTCCAGGACTCGATAGCAAGAAAGTAAAGCATGGCATGATCATAATAGCATAACAATAGTCAATTGTGAACAATTCTTTCATTCAGACATTTTGTCAAACACTTGGAGGTTGTGGACTTATACATGGATGAGAATACATGGTAACATGCAATGATTACCCTATTCAATTCATATGGGCATTCAATCAAGCACATGAAGATTAATACTTAGACATGGGAATATCTTAAAAACATGGGAGCTTTGCATTGTTTCATAACCAACACCGTGAATTAGGGAAATTACATGAAGTTCACTTGAAATAGGACATAGGCATTTCATCACAACATGTAAGGATCAAACATGTGGAAAACATGAACTTAAAATAAGGAATTATTTATAATTATCTTAACTATAGGATCCACCATGGAATCCAACTAAAACTCTAAGGACTTGATATGTAAGCCTTTGTTCAAAATCATTCTTCTAGATATTTCATTAAACACTTGTAATTCATGGTTTAGGCTAACCATGAGAGTAGTTAAAAATAGTAGAAATAGCATGATTTCACCTCTAAAATCACCGATTAGAGTTTAAAGTTAGGAAATAATGCCATTCAAACATGTAAGATTTAACTTCGCCCACAATTTCATGGAAACATGATAAAAGTTTGAGATTCATGAAAATTTATAAACAAAATTCATGAGAACATGTAAAGATTATAGCTTTAAACTTGAAATTTGAGTTTTTGGGCTCTATGGGTGAAAGAGGACCCATGGATGAACTCCCACATACCTTAAATCTTTAATATTTAAGGAGAAACACAATCTTGAAAGCATTCTTGAATTAGGAAACTTGATTATTGATTCTTTTCTTAAAGAAAATTTCATGGAGTTCTTGGTGTTCTTGAGGAGGCTAGGGTTTTGTTGGAGTGAAAAGGATGATTAATGATGTATCTAATGTTTTTGGGGTTGAAATTAAGTGTTAGGGGCATATTTGAGTGAGGGGAATTGACCAAAGTATTTCTAGACCTTTTAGGAACTGCATTAATATGTAAAACAAATTTGGATCCACTTCAATTTTTTGTGTCAGGGCATAGTCGACGTGACGCATCGAGATCACGTCGGCTTACTGCCTCACACCAAATATGTAATTTTTTTACTTGGGTATCATATTTTGGTGAAATTGGTATCATTGGAAAGCTAATTCTATTATCTACAATATAGTGCATCTTGATCTATAAAATTCCATGTATATAAAAAGTTATACACATTTAACATAGACCCTTTTAGAATCAAATATCAATTTTTTGGATGAATCAAATGATCTTAGCTCAACTTGGCTCTAAGTGATTCCTATGAACATTTTTAACCTCAAAAAAAAATCAAACATGAGGATAAAGATTTTGAAACTTGTATTAACATATGAATCACTTGGATTATAGCTTATACACGAAAGAATGACAGTTCATAGACTAGCCCAAAATGTAGGGTATTACATTATCTCTCCCTTAGGAATATTCATCCTTGAATGAGACTGGTTAGACTGAGAGTACTATACCAAGGTAACTGAAATCATATTCTGAACATGCATGAATGAAAACATAATTGTATAACTGATTTTGAAAAATGATATATGACCTGAAGATCATGAACTAAACTAATTTCGTGAATACATGCATTGACATGAGAATAATTATAAGGCTGAGATAGAAATAAGAAAGTCACCTGATGAGTAACCATTACTTTAAGATGGATCTTGTTTCTTGAGGAAGAGATAAAATATTCAAAACATGAATACTCAGCTATTACATCTCCCTCTTGGGATATTTCGTCCCTCGAATGATACTGACTTGGCTGAACTACTAAAGAAAGACTGAGATGATGCACATAAAACTTATAGACTGAAACATGACTGAATATCTGGGATCTAAAACTGATGCATGATACATAAATTGAACTAAATTTATGACTTGCATGGTCATGAATGAATTACCTCATGAATAGGAAAGATGGAAAACCATAGAAACTTAACTGTCTGATTGCTAGACTGGATTGGTTTCTATACGAATTGAATTATACTAAAATCTTATACTCAACTATACATTCCATTTGTAAACCAACATGACATTTAAGCTTATCTTCATAACCACACATAAACTTATAGTCAAACAACCACAAAAGCATCTTTCATATTTTCTCTAAACCTCTATCCCTAAAACTTTTATACACTAGCCCACGAAAACAGAAATAAAATCTTAACTAATCATGACATAAGGAGAGGTCATTGGAAGTTAGAATATAAGGACCTGAAGTATAAAGGAATAAGTTTGACACTCAATTGAGGCCTGAATAATAACATAACAATGACATGAATTCATCAGAGAGGTCCAAACTGAGGACATACATGACATAAACTGAATTTCATTTATCATTATGAGTGAAGCATGAGTATATAGATCTGATCATACTGTAAAATATGAGTGTGTGAGTTATGAGCTGCATGACCTGAGTTTGGAGTTCATGATTTCATAGAACATGATTTATACTGCTGAGTGAACTGGAACTCCTTATACTAGAAGCTGAAAGTGTACATGGTTTTTCTATAAAGTGAATAAATATAAGTTGTGATGAGGGAGCTAAAATATTAGGCATGAGTAGATATCGTGATGGCTGAAAAGCTTCATATTGAGATAAGAATAGGTTGGGAATCATCCTCCCTTACTACTTTTCTAAACATACGGGCACTACTACTAGAATCTGAGAGCCTGACTTGGTTACTTGTTCTATTATCCCCCCCTTAGATTTAAGCCATTATCTCAAGTTTGTGGCTACTTTACTAAACTCTAAACTGAATTGCAATCACTTTACTCTACAATCTAGGGTATAATAATACACAAATGATAAACTCATCCAAACCATCATACTTAATCTCGATTCAACAAACGTAAATTCTTTCACACACTGTTCAAGACTACTGATTCACCTTTCGTACAACTAGACCTTTGAAAAAATAATCTGCTCAATCTGAATAACACTATCCCAACTCTACTACTGCTAAACTCCTGGGTTCATAATTTTAATTCTAGATCACATACTGAAAAAAGATATTTTCTGAAGAAATCTGAAAGCACATCTAACTTTGGCTTAATTCATGATTTTTATGAACATGAATGAAATATTTCAAAATTTAGGATATAAAGGCACTGACGGGATACTTTCTGAGCTAACATGCAATCCTAAAATTATTCGTAGGGACTGGCTGAGGAAACACTATCTGTGAGGACTTAAGCTTCATTGTTTCTGTCTACTCAAAACTAAGGAAGATTTAGCATAAATAGACCAAGATGAGGATCTGTATAAATTTCTTAGATAATACTTCTACTGCACGATCTAAGACTTAAAAGAAGGGAAATATTTCCTAAATGCCTTGAACCCTCTCGAAGAAAAGTAAAGATGTCGCCATACCATTCTACAAGACTCTACTAGACACGACTTCATAGACACCCTAGGAAACTTGAATTCGGTTCTCTGATACCAAGTTTGTAATGCCCCAAAAATCTATCTCAAGATGTTACACGATGCTTAGAACCACAAGTGATCCCAAGCTAACCCATGAACTAGCATACTGTTAAGCAACTAAATTATGGCATGATAAATAACTGTTTACTGTGCGGAAACATAGTTATACTAAAGATCCAAAATAGATACAATATAGAAAAAGCTTTACAATTTGATAAATCTGAAGGATGAAACTGAAATTTACATAACTGACTCTGACTGACATTTATGAAGCCTCTACTATACTAACTATAGATGGTTGGGATATGCCTCCAACTACAACTAATCAATACACACAAAAGTAAATGAATTGTACATGAAGTAAAACTATCTGGAGTTCCCAAAGTAGGAGAACTTATCACCTGCTGGCTGGAATCTATAACTATCTGATCATGATGTGTTGGCTATAACTAGTACCTACATTATGAGAAAATATAGCCACACAAGAGTATATATGGATCAATACTTTTGGAATGTACTGATTATGCAGGGGTGAATGCAACAAGTAAAATTGATTTCATATGTAATCGTAAAACATGTATGCTATGTGTAAGTAGACTCACTAATAAACTAGAATAAACTAAAAGATGAAAACATCTTAAAATATAAGTAATAAACATGATCTGATAAGTTGGTAAATCTCTACACTTAGTTTCTGTAAAACTTACTTTAATGATATCAATATAACTGAAGCTGGGATATGATAACATATAGATACTATATGAATACTGGATAAGTAAAATTGGACTGTACTTAGTTTGAATAACTAGACTGAAATTGTAGAGTATTATGCATATGAGAAAGGGACTGACTGAGTAACATGAGATAACTGAGCATGAATTTATGAAAACTGTATTATTTGAGAATGCTAAACCAAGCGTATAACATAATTTTGAAATAGTTTGTAAACTGAGGTACTAAAAAATAGATAAACAGATAACTAATAAAAGTATGCTATGCTCAAGCAAACCTGAAACTGAATTGAGTTACTAATCATGATTACTAGACTAAGATTGTGACTAATACAGTAACTGAGACTTATACTAGAACTGAATACTGAGTTTTAATATCTGAGTGACTAATATTTAGGATTACTGATAACTGTATTATTGATAAATGGGGGACTGTATCTGACAGTCCTATTTCTGTGGAACTATACTGAGTTCCATACTAAGATGAGTGACTGTATTTGATAGTCCTAAATCTGTAGAACTAAACTGAGTTTTATACTGAGCTGGGTGATTGTATCTAACAATACTAATTCTATAGAACTAAACTAAGTTCTATACTGAGTCTGAAACTAAAAATGTGGGAAGTAATCATCTAACTGACATGCCCCTTTCTGAAAAGATTAGGGTCCAACCTATAACCCAGTTGGAAGGGTGTCAGTACCATGCCACGAGTAAAGACAGTAAAAGGGTACCCTCATCTGGCAGGTACTCTAATGAGAATGGTGGTACCCTTATCTGATAGGTTAAAACACCTCATCAACCCTCATCTGGAAGGCTGGATATCTCAACCTACACTAGCTACATAATTTTGGAATACAAGGATTGCTTCTAAGAATCACACCCTCTACTGACAGATGAGTCCCCATCCTTAGGTTCACTTGGTGCTGAATCCTACTCCCATCTGAATAGACACTGAACTGATTTCCTAGTTTGTACAAGGCTTGACTGAACTGTTATTGTTTGTACTTTTTAATTGAACTAAACTATGCTCACTGAGTTTCGTTGACTAACGGAAATACTGTTGAATTCTATTAACTGATTAAATACTATAGAGGTCTGAACTAAATATTGAATACTACTGAGGTATGGACTGAATACTAAATACTACTAAGGTCTAAAATAAATACTGAATACTACTGAGGTCTGAACTAAATATTAAATATGACTGAGGTCTGAACTGAATACTGAATACTACTGAAGTCTGAACTGAATACTGAACTGAAATGGATTGATACTTAGATTACTAGGACTTTCTTGAGGTCTGTAACTGATTGATAGTACTGCTAATCGTGACATGACTAATACTGTTTTGTAACTGATACTGGCTCTAGGTAAATAATGAAATTATCGGGTATTAAATATGTAATACCTTGAGATTCTAACCAATAGTGCAACCATGAATCAAGATCATGAGAAGTAAATTATAGTGATTTTTTTATTTTTTGATCAATGGTGATGTGTATTAAGGCCTTAAATATGTCCTAGCGATTAGGTAAATCAAAACATTCCTTACTGATTGAATTCTTGGGAGAGATATTTTTATATTCAACTTCAAATGAGAATATCTCTTATTAAACTATGAATTATTGAGTTCATGACCTACCAAAATATAGATAATTAAATTACCTTTTGAACGATACCAATTTCACCCAAATCTGGTATCGAAGCCAAGAGTTATGCCCATTTTTCTCCAGCATGTCAGGGTAGAAAACTGAGTGACGACATTATGTGATAAGCTATCACAAGTGTGATGACTTATCACCAATGTCATCAACCTTAGGTAGATTTCCACCTACAGTGATGACATTTTGTGATAAGTTGTCACAAGTGTGATGGCTTATCACCAATGTTGTCAACCTTAAGCAGAAAATCATAAAATCCACACTTTTGTGACGACATTTTGTAATGACTTGTAACATGTCTGACAACTTGTCACGAATGTCATTAGCTATTTTCTTTTAGCAATTAAATGACATTTTTTCAAGGTTATTTTGGTCTTTTTCCATATTTTAGAGGCCCCTATATATATATGAGAATTCCCATCTAAACCCTAATTTCTCCATCCTCTCTTCCAATTCTCTTAAGAAATATATCTAGGGTTTTATTTTAAGGACATTAATCTATCAAAAATCATCCATAAATCTTCAAGATTTCTTTAAGAATCAAGTTTCTCATAGTGTGGGATTCGAGAATCATTTATTACAAGTGCAGATAGAGTCTCAAGCACTAGAATTCATCCAATTTCAAAGATTAAGGTATGTGGGATTTTGAACAAGAGCAATTCTTTCGTTATTGTGCCCAAAGCTTTGATTTTTATCAAGGATTTATATGATTTTGCAAGTGGTTTTATACCCAAATTACTTCATCATGAGATTCTGAGAATATAAATTGTTCAAGATTTGTTATACATGATTATTTTTCTATTCCCAAGTTATGACTTGATATTTAATATTGTGAATTTCATATTTCTACCATGATTTGATATTTTAAGTGCTTTCAAGATATGTGTCAAGCTTTAAGCTTCTTTATGACAAACTTGATTATTGAGTATATTGATTCATGAGATTGAGTTGTTAAAATGAGTCTTGATATTTCCGCAAAGTTATTGATGTTGTCATGATTTAACGAATTGATACATTTTGATATTGAGAAAGATTGATTTGATTTGAGTCGAGTTAGGAATCCACAAATTGATTATGATTTGATAAATGAGAAAGAGATTTGATTTGATCTTTATGATAGACCCTTGTGATGTTTGTGGTGGATTTCCTAACGCTTTCTGAGCTTGTGTCTGAGAGTAGTATTTATCACCGAGCGAGAAATATGGTATTTCCCTAAAACTACATGCCACTGTAGGATTAATATTGATAATTGTGAGCCAGAGGCTGAGTATGAGATTGTGATCACTAAATTTAGATTGTACTCTATGGAAAGAGTACGACGCTCCCGCCAATGTGAGATTCTCTCCTTAGGAGGGAAAAATGTTGGACTCCATGTACCTCACATGGTTTATGTCAGTTATAAGAACCTCTGATGTCCATAAGAGTTGAGTTTCTTGAATTATCGAGTCACTCCGAGTCTTGAGTTGAAGAGTTGAGTTATTTATGATGATTTATGAGGTTTTTATCATGTGATTTATTTACTATGAGATCATGAAAAGTATGTTTCAATCTAACTCAAGCCAAGTGAGCCATCATTGTACATATCCATATTTTTATGAAATTGATGATCATATTTGCATTGTTCCATGCACCCCCGCATACTCAGTACATTCTAAAGTACTGACCCACATATTTTCCTATAGGCTACATTTTCTCGTAATGTAGGTTAAGGTACTCAGTCGGAGCCGCATTAGTGATATTCGAGTGCCTCAACTATATTCCTTTAGTGGTGAGTCCTCATGGTTTGAGGAACGTGTCTATATTTTTGGTGATATCGTTTTGTTGTTATGGCTTTCAATACTGTTTGAGTCAGTTGGGGGTTTGTACCAATGGTTCCTTGATTTTTAGAGGCTTTGTTAGACTAGAGGGTTGGTATGTACAGACATTCAATATATTTTAGTTGTACAGTCTAGTATTCTCCAGTATTTCTCTTGAACGCGATGTGGTGTATCTCTTTGTTGTGCATGACTATTGTTGAATATAATTCCTTGAGGTAGTGTCTTACTTTGAGGGTTAACTTAGGGCTATGTGTATCCCTAAGCACCGTGTGGCATCTCGAGATAAACTTTTGGGGCATTACAAAGCTTGGTATCAGATCCTAAGGTTTAAGGTATCCTAGGAAGTCTGACAAGCCGTGTTATGTAGAGTCTTGATCATCGGTGTGTAGCATGCCACATCTATGAGTAAGAGGCTACAGAACATTTTAGGAAAAGTTGTTTCTTTCTTTCTAAAGTTTATCGTACCTACAACTATCTCTTTATTTATGATTAACTCGTGCTCTCTTATAACAGAAAATGCATCCTTGTTGAGATTGTAGAAACAACGAGAAACCTCAACCATTTGATTCCTTAAACGAGCATGTGTCTCATGTAGAATTCTAGGCAGCTTCTCAAGCTCTAGCCTAGGCAGTTACCGCTAATGCTCAAGCTAATACCTAGGCTATTTTTCCACCTCCGCAAGAGAATAATTCTATTGTAGCTTGAGTTTGTGACTTTATGTGATGAATCCACCTGAGTTCTATGGGTTAAATATAGGTGAAGACCCACAGATATACTTGGATGAAGTGAGAATGATTACCTAAATTATTGCATGTGACTGAGGAGGAGAGTGTTGAATTAGCTACCTATCAAATAAAAGATATTGCATATGATTGGGTGAAGATGTAGAGGATGAGTAGAGGGGAGGATGCCGCTCCCATGACATAGAAGTTATTCCAAAATGCGTTATTGGATAGCTTCTTTCCTCTTGAGATAAAGGAAGTAAAGATAGAGAAATTCATGAATTTAAGACAAGGCTCCATGACTGTTAAGGAGTATTGTCTTAGATTCGATCAGTTATCCAAATATGTTCCTAGTATGATGGCTGGCTCCAGGACCATCATGAACAAGTTTGTGATCGACATGTTGAGTTATGTTATGAAAGAGTATAGATCTTCTATGCTTAATAGGGAGATGGACCTTTCTCGATTGATGATACATGCCCAACAGATTGAAGATGATAAGGTGAAAGGGAGGGAGAAAGTAAGGGGGAATAAAAGAGCTAGATCAGAGCAGCAGGGATTCAGTCTGTCCAGATTCCATAGAGGGAACCACCCTCAATTTTAGGGACATTCGTTTATGCCCGTGCTTCCTTAGTTAGTCCTCCCACACCTAGAAGCAGGCAGGAGTAGGGGAACAGGCCTATCTTATCTAGGTCTCAGGAAAGTGTATGTAACAAACCTCATCCTCCTTCATGTGCCAAGTATGATAGAGATCATTTTGGGGAGTGTTTTATTGATCAAAGGGGTTACTTTGGTTATGGCAAGTTGGGCCACCTACTTAGAGATGAAGTATGCTAGATAGAGGAGTCGAGATGCTCATCCCCAGAGTCAAGCTACCTGTGCCCCCACTCCCGTAGTCCGCCCAATTCCTTCTCATGGAGACTCTTTTAGTACTGCTGGTAGTTCATGCTAGAATCACTTCTATTCTATACCACCTTACCAGGAGTAGGAGGACTCTCCAGATGTTGCCACTGGTATGCTCCGTGTCTTTTATTTTGATGTGTATGTATTCATGGACCCCGGTTTGAGTTTCTTTGATGTGACACCTCTGGTTGCTATAAATTTTGAGATGGACCCTGAACGGATTCCTAAGCCTATTCTAGTTTCTACCCTGGTAGGAGAATCTGTTATTGCTAAGCGAGTGTATAACAAGTTTTTTGTTACTGACCTTCATCGAGTCATATGTACCAATTTAATTGAGCTAGATATGGTTGATTTTGACGTCATTCTGGGTATAATTGGCTTCACTCGTGCTATGAATCTATAGATTGTCTTACCCAAGTAGTCAAGTTTTAGTTTCCTAATGATCCCATTTTTGAGTGGTCCAAGAGTTCTAAAACTCCAAAGATCCATTTCATAGCCTAACTTAAAGCTAGGAAGTTGATTTCCAAGGGTTGCATCTATCACCTAGTTCGAGTTAAAGACCTCAAGTCCGAGACTCTGACTATTCAATCAGTTACCATTGTTAATAAGTTTCCTAGTGTTTTCCCAAAAGATCTTCTAGGGGTCCCACCTGATAGAGAAATAGAATTTGGGATTGATCTCCTTCCTGGCACTCAGACTATTTCCATTTCTCCCTACCGTATGGCTCCCACAGAACTTAAAGAGTTAAGCGAGCAACTCAAAGATCTCTTAGAAAAAGGCTTTATTAGACCCAGTGTTTCCCCGTGGGGTGCACCTATTCTATTCGTGCATAAGAAAGATGGTATATTGCGTATGTGCATTGATTACCGTCAACTCAACAAGGTAGCTATTAAGAACAAGTACCCTCTTCATCGAATTGATGACTTTTTGATCAGTTACAAGGTGTGAGCTACTTCTCAAAAATAGACCTTAGATCCACCTATTATTAGCTTCAAGTGAAAGAGTGTGATATTCCAAAGACAGCCTTTCGAACCTTTTATGGTCACTTTGAGTTTCTTGTCATGTCCTTTGGGTTAACCAATGCTTCATCAATCTTCATAGACCTTATGAATCGAATGTTCAAGCAATATCTTGATATATTTATTATTTTATTCATAGACGATATTTTTATATATTCCTGAAGTGAGGATGATCATGCCGACCATTTTTGAATTGTCTTGCAAACATTTAGAGATCATCAATTATTTACTAAATTTAGCAAGTGTGAATTTTGACTAAGGTCAGTTGCTTTTTTGGGTCACATTGTTTTCGTCGAAGGCATTAGAGTCGATCCCCAAAAGATAGAAGCTGTAAAGAATTGGCCTAGACCTACCTTCCCATCTGACATTTGAAGTTTCTTGGGTCTAGCTAGTTACTACCATCTTTTTGTTAAGGTATTATCCTCCATTGCGTCTCCCATGACCTGGTTGATCCAAAAGAAAGTAAATTTCCTATGGTCAGAACCTTGCGAGAAGATTTTTCAGGAGTTAAAGACTCGACTTACTTCAGCCCCAATGTTAGCTTTACTCATTGGTACTGATGGTTTTATGGTGTATTGTGATGCTTTTAGAGTTGGTTTGAGTTGTGTGTTTATTCATAGGGGTAAAGTTATAGCTTATGACTCTAGATAGTTGAAGCCTCATAAGAAGAATTACCCAACCCATGATCTTGAATTAGTAGTTGTAGTGTTTACTTTGAAAATCTGGAGACGTTATTTGTATGGTGTTCATGTTAATGCGTTTACTGATCACAAAAGCCTACAACATGTGTTTACTCAGAGGGAGTTGAATCTTAGACAAAGAAGATGATTAGAGTTGCTAAAAGACTACGATATAAGTGTGTTGTATCACCCAGGCAAGGCCAATGTTGTGGAAGATGCTCTTAGAAGGTTGTCTATGGGTAGTGTAGCTCATGTAGAGAATGCTAAGAAAGAATTAGCCCATGATGTGCATCGTTTGGCTAGGTTGGGTGTTAGATTACTTGATTTCACTGAAGGGAGTATGTTAGTTCAGAGTAGTTCCGAGTCATCTTTGGTTTCGGAGGTAAAGAAGAAGCAAGACAGGGATCCTAGTTTGGTCAGACTAAAGGAGTCAGTTAAGGACCAAAATGTAGAGGTTTTCTCCTAAGGGGAAGATAGTGTGTTGAGATTGCAGGGTAGATTGTGTGTTCCCAATGTTGATGATATAAGGAAGAGAATTATGGCTGAAGCGTATGGAGCGCGATATTTTATTCATCCCATTTCTACCAAGATGTACCGCAATTTATGAGAAATCTATTGG
The DNA here is from genome assembly GCF_002878395.1 of Capsicum annuum. Taxonomy (NCBI): domain Eukaryota; kingdom Viridiplantae; phylum Streptophyta; class Magnoliopsida; order Solanales; family Solanaceae; genus Capsicum; species Capsicum annuum. The sequence continues at coordinate 44,393,555 of NC_061115.1, forward strand.
TGGAACGACATGAAGAAAGACATAGAAGGATTTATGGAAAAGTTTTCTACTTATCAACAGGTTAAGGTAGAGTACCAAAGGCTCAGTGGTGTAATGCAAGAGTTTAGCATTCCTACTTAGAAGTGGGAAGAAGTGAATATAGATTTCATAATTGGTTTGCCTCCTTCTAGTCGTCATCATGATTCGATTTGGTTTGTTGTAGACCGGTTCACTAAATCATCTCATTTCTTGCCAGTGCATTCATCTGATACAGCTGAGGATTATGCTAGATTGTATATTCGAGAATTTGTTTGACTTCATGGAGTTCCTTTGGCTATTATCTCTGATAGGGGTACTTAGTTTACTTCCCAATTTTGGGGAGTTTTTCAGAAAGGTCTCGGTACCCAAGTTCGTCTAAGTTCTACTTTCCATCCACAAATAGATAGTTAGGCTGAGCGGACCATTTAGACTTTAGAAGATATGTTGAGGGCATGTGCACTTGATTTTAAAGGTAGTTGAGAAGAGCACTTTCCATTGATCTAATTTGCGTATAACAATAGTTTTCATGCTAGTATTCAGATGGACCCATTCAAAGCTTTGTATGGAAGAAGATATAGATCACCTATAGGTTGGTTTGAAGTAGAAGAAGTAGCTATGGTTGGGCCTGATGTTGTGTTCTAGGCTATGGAAAAATTTAAGTTAATTCGAGAAAGATTGAAGACCGTTCCAAGTCGTCAGAAGTCATATGCGGATGTGAGAAGAAAAAATCTTGAGTTTAATGATGATGATTTGGTGTACTTAAATGTTACACCTATGAAAGGGGTGAAAAGACTTGGGAAGAAGGAAAAGCTTAGTCCCCATTATGTTGGTCCGTACAGGATTTTGAGCCGTGTTAGGAAAGTAGCATATGAAGTGGAGTTACCCGCAGAGTTGTCTAGTGTTCATCCAGTATTTCATGTTTCCATGCTTAAGAAGTGTATTGGTGATTCTGTCGTGGATGATTCTTCCGAAAGCTTAGATATTCAGGATAGCCTTTCATTTGAGGAGATTCCGATTGAGATTTTGGATTTTCAAAACCGTATGCTAAGGAACAAAGAAGTTCCTTTGGTTAATATGCTTTGGTGAAATCAATCTGTTGAGAGTGATACTTAGGAAGCCAAAGCTGATATGCGAGCCAAGTACCCTCACCTCTTTTCTGTGGGTTCGGAGCGAGCAGAAGGTACCATTCTTTCTTAATTCCTCCCTCTTCTAATTAAAGATTCAGTTGTGTGTCTACTTCCATCACAAATTCATGCATTTTGTAGGGTATCCATAGATATAGAGTAAAGTAATCCCTTTGAGTGAGTCGTTCCAGCTATACATGCTCATTTTCTCTTGTTCTTGGCCTATATGGCAACATTCGAGGATAAATGTTTCCAAGGGGGAGATATTGTAATACCCCAAGATTCTAACCAATTTTAAAACCATGACTCAAGCTCATGAGAAGTAAATAATAGTTCTTTGGTTGTTTTCTGATCAAGGGTGATGTGTATTAAGGCCTCAAAGATGTCCTAGCGATTAGGTGAATCAACACATTCCTTACCGATTGAATTCTTGGGAAGGATATTACCATATTCAACTTCAAATGATCATATCTCTCGTTATACTATGAATTATTGAGCTCATGACCTACCAAAAGATATATAATTGAATTATTTTTCCAATGAAACAAATTTTACCCAAATCCGGTATCGAAACCAAGAGTTATACCCATTTTACTCTAGCATGTCAGGCTGAAAAACTGAGTGACGACATTTTGTGATAAGTTGTCACAAGTATGACAACTTATCACCAATATCGTCAACCTTAGGTAGATTTCCACCCCCAGTGGTGACATTTTGCGATAAGTTGTCACAAGTGTGATGACTTATCACCAATGTCGTCAACCTTAAGCAGAAAATCATAAAATCCACCCTTTTGTGATGACATTTCGTGACGACTTGTCACGAATGTCATCAACTATTTTTTCAGCAATTAAAGGATGTTTTTGAAAGGGTATTTTGGTCTTTTCCCATCTTTTGGAGGCCCCTATATATATGAGAATTTCCATCTAAACCCTAATTTCTTCATCCTCTCTTCCAATTCTCTTAAGAAATATATCTAGTGTTTTTATTTAAGGACATTAATCTTCCAAAAATCATCCATAAATCTTCAAGATTTCTTCAAGAATCAAGTTCCTTGTAGTATGGCCTTTGAGAATCATTTATTACAAGTGTGGATAGAGTCTCAAGCACTAGAATTCATCCAATTTCAAAGATTAAGGTACGTGGGGTTTTGAACAAGAGCAATTCTTTTATTCTTTTGCCCAAAGCTTTGATTTCTATAATGGATTTATATGATTTTGAAAGTGGGTTTATACCCAAATTACTTCATCATGAGATTATGAGAATTTAAATTGTTGAAGATTTGTTATACATGATTATGTTGCTATTCTCAAGTTATGACTTGATATTTAATATTGTGAATTTCATATTTCTACCATGAGTTGATATTTCAAGTGCTTTCAAGATATGTGTCAAGCTTTAAGCTTCCCTATGACAAACTTGACTATTGAGTATATTGATTCATGAGATTGAGTTGTTACAATGAGTCTTGATATTTTCTCAAAGTTGTTGATATTGTCATGATTTAATGAATTGATACATTTGATATTGAGAAAGATTGATCTGATTTGGGTCGAGTTAGGAATCCATAAATTGATTATGATTTGATGAATGAGAAAGAGATTTGATTTGGTCTTTATGATAGACCCTTGTGATGTTTGTGGTGGATTTCCTAATGCGTTCTGAGCTTGTGTCTGGGAGTAGTATTTAGCAACGAGCGGTAAATGTGGTATTTCACCAAAACTACGTGCCACCATAGGATTGATATTGATAATTGTGGGCTAGAGGCTGAGTATGAGATTGTGATCACTAAATTTAGGTTGTACTCCCTAGCAAGAGTACGACGCTCCCGCCAATGTGGGGTTCTCTCCTTAGGAGGGAAAAATGTTAGTCTCTATGTAGCTCACATGGTTTATGTCGGTTATAATAACCTCCTATGTCCATAAGAGTTGAGTTTCTTGAATTACTGAGTCACTCCGACTCTTGAGCTAAAGATTTGAGTTATTTATGATGATTTATGAGGTTTTTATCATGTGATTTATTTACTATGAGATCATGAAAAGTATGTTTCAATCTAACTGATGCCAAGAGAGCCATCATTTTACAGATGTATATTTTAAGAAATTGATGATGATATTTTCATTGTTACATGCTCCCCCACATACTCAGTACATTCCAAAGTGCTGACCCACATATTTTCCTATGAGCTATATTTTCTCGTAATGTAGGTTCAGGTACTCAGCCGCAGCCGTGTTAGTGATATTCGAGTGCCTCAACTACATTTCCTTAGTGGTGAGTCCTTATGGTTTGAGGACCGTATCGATATTTTTGGTGATATCATTCTCTTGTTATGGCTTTCAGTACTGTTTTAGTCAGTTGGAGGTTTGTCCCAATAGCTCCTTGATTTTGATATATAGAGGCTTTGTCAGACTAGAAAGTTGGTATGTACAGACATTCAATATATTTTGGTTGTACAGTCTAGTATTCTCCAGTATTTCTCTTCAACCCGATATGGTATATCTCTTTGTTGTGCATAACTATTGTTGAATTGAATTCCTTGAGGTAATGTCTGGCTCCGAGGGTTAGCTTGGGGCTATGTGTAGCCCTAAGCACCATGTGGCATCTCAGGATGAAATTTTGGGGCATTACAAAATACCTCCAAAACTCAATAGCATGAAAGTAAAGTATGGCATGATCATAATAGCATAACAATAGTCAATTGTCAACAATGCTTTCATTTAGACATTTTGTCAAATACTTGGAGGCTATGGACTTATACATGGATTAGAATACATGGTAAATTGTCTTGATTACCCTATTCAATTCACATGGGCATTCTATCAAGCACATGGAGATTAATACTTGGACATGGGAATATCTTAAGAACATGGGAGCATAGCATGGTTTTATAACCAACACCGTGAATTGGGGAAATTTCATGAAATTCACTTGAAATAGGACATGGGTATTTCATCACAACATGTAAGGATCAAACATGTGGAAAACGTGAACTTAAAATAAAGAATTATTTCTAATTATCTTAAATATAGGATCCACCATGGAATCCAACTAAAACTCTAAGGACATGATATGTAAGACTTTGTTCAAAATCATTCTTGTAGGCATTTCATCAAACACTTGTAATTCATGGTTTAGGCTAAGCATGGGAGTAGTTAAAAATAGTAGAAATAGCATGATTTCACCTCTAAAATCACCAATTAGAGTTTAAATTTGGAAAACAATACCATTAAAACATGTAAGATTTAACATCACCCATAATTTCATGGAAACATGATAAAAGTTTGAGATTCATAAAAATTTATAAACGAAATTCATGGGAACATGTAAAGATTATAACTTTAAACTTGAAATTTGACTTTTTGGGCTCCATGGGTGAAAGAGGACCCATGGATGAACTCCTACATATATTAAAGCTTTAATCTTGAAGGAGATACACAATCTTGAAAGCATTCTTGAATTAGGAAAGTTGTTGCTTGATTCTTTTCTTAAAGAAAATTTCATGGAGTTCTTGGTGTTCTTGAGGAGACTAGTGTAACGACCCGAGATCCCATCCCAAGACATTACATGGTGATTATGGACTCGAAGGACCATAAGCTAACCCTTTACTGATATATGTACCTATACACTGAATAATATCTGAAATAAATGCGAAAACTAGCCATAAGGTTCAACACATCTATGAATACTCAAAATATAGAAAACTGAATACTAATACATCTGACATCTGTCTGAAAAGCCTCTAAACTGTTTGAACTATGGAGTTGATGGGATATGTCCCCAACTAACTCCGTCAACTGAAAATATAAATAAAGTCTGATGTAAAATAGTAAACTGAGATTTTTCCTCGAAAGAAGAAGACTCACTGCTACAACTACTGTTGCTGACTAGGACTGAACTGTTGAGGAAACTCTGGGTCCTGTGCCTCTGAACCTTTGGTACCAAATAAAAAACTATAGTGCAAATGCGTTAGTACAGGAATGTACTAAGTATGTAGACTGGGTAAGGCTAAATGCAAGGGCTCATGCGTGCATAATATCTAAACTGAATAATCATGAAAATGTCGCACGAGAACACATACATGAATGCATAGACCATAATCACAATCATCACAACTCTAGATACTGAAACTCGGATACCACTTTACTGTAGACTGAACTCACTACTGACATTGAGATACTGAATCACTGATTCATCTGATACTAATAACTGAGGATCTGGATGCACTTATATCATGGACCGAATTCTAAGCTTTACTGCTTTCTACTGTCAGGATTTGAGATCAACCTCTCTAACGATGATTTCAAAAACTATTATCAATGATAAGAAATATGAATATATCTGAATCTGACAACAAGGATACTCAATAGAATCTGTGACTGCGAATCAAGCCTGTCTAGTGGCATATCTCTGAATATGATATCAAATAATTGTATATGAGACCAAGCCTATCTGATGGGATGGTCCATGAATCAATGGAACTATCTGAGTTCCTCATAAAGATAGATTATTGTATCTGACAGTCCTGATTTCTGAAGATTGATACTAAAACTGAGACTATAATTGAAACTATGGGAAGTAGTTACTTAACCAACATGCCCCAACCAACCACAGGTGGGTCCAACCTGTAACCCCAGCTAGAAGGGTGTCAATACCGTGCCACGGGTAAATACTTCTCTCTGGTCAATCCTCTCTGATGGATGACTCTTACCAGGTAGTCGACCTAAGGAAATATAATAGTCAAATACTCTTCCTTTGGTGGTGACAGCCTTTTCCTAATGGTTACTCCTGTATCCTACGCTGGCTACATAGTTTTGGAGGTCAAGGATTGCTACTAGCGACTCTGGCCTCTTTCTCGTACTGACGGGAGGAGTCGCCATCCCTTCCCTAGTTCGGTGCTAGTATCTACTCCCAACTAAAAGACTCCGACTGAATTCTTAACTAAACACAACTGAACTGAATCTGAAACTAATCATGTTTATCAAAAGATCAAACTGAGCTACGCTGAGATCACTTAGTTCTGCATCTGATGAAAATGGTATTGAATAACGGTATCTGACTAATGATATAAAGCTTGAATAGATTATTTGGTCACTTCTGAGATTAGAATTGAACACTTGCATACTATTGGATCTGAGCTGATTACAGGACTGAGGCTAGATTCCTAGAGATATGGAGATTACAGAGATTAATGAGATTTCTTATCTTTCTTACGTTCTGCAAATGTCCGAAGAAACAAAGTTCTATAACTCACTAAGTTTTGAGAATCATGGATCGACTGGAATTATCATGAAACTGACACGGGCTCTAAACAGCAGCTAAATTGTCGGGTATAAATACCCCCATGACTCGATAACATAAAATAAAGCATATTCATTCCTCCATCATCAAAACTATTCATTCATCATCATCATCATAATCATTCATTCATCATCACAGTCATGCATTCATCATCATTATCATTAAAGCATCTCTTCAAGTATTTAGGAACCATATCATATGTTCATCCTCACAATCACTAAGACATCACTTCAAGCATTTAGGGGTCACAAACCTATAATAGCATAGGGGAAACATGTTACTAGATCATACTCCATTCAACAAGGTCTTACCTCAAGTACTTCACACCTAAATCAGTCTTGACATGTATTTGGACATCACATGATTTGGGGAAAACTTCATACTATCATGTCTCAACTTACTAGCTAACCACTTGGCATGTATTAAAATCTTAGCATATATCAAAGAGCAAATAATTGGGGAATTTACTACTATCCTATCTCCACTTGTTCACTAAAGTCCTTCAACAAACACTAGACACGCACGGGTTCATACTTATTTAGGAATTTCCCACTATCATGGAATAATTCATCCACTTGGGCATTTTATCAAATACTAGGTATGCATAAACTAACTCAAAATTTGAGGTTTCATCTTCAACATACTACAATGGCCCTTATGCTTCACCTAAGCTCTTTATCTAACCTATGGGGGACATGCTTCGCCTATTCACCATTTCACCATCATATAAATTTCACATAGTAGGGTCAAAGCTCATAAATCTTGTAAACATGAATCAAAACTCAACATCACAAGAAACATCAATTTCAACTCATACGAATCATAGAATCTCATAAACATAAAAATCTTGAAGTTTTAAAAAGGGTTCTTGAGCTTCTTGGATGAAAGGAACCCAAGAATCAACATCTACATACCTTGGGGAAACTTTTTTCTTGAAGGAATTTGGAGAGATTCTTAATTTCTCTAGATCTTTCTTGATTTTTTGCTTGAAGAAGAGAGGCGATTTTAATTTTTTTGGAAACCCTAATCTTTTGGTAAAAGAAGAGAAAAAATGAGGATTAGATCCCTTGGCCGGGTATTTATAAAGGCTAGGGGGAAAGGGAAAAAACCAAAAAGCCTTTGGAATTAAGCTAAAAATCCTGATTTTACATGCTGTCGCGGCGTGCCATAATCGCTCCAGTTCACTTGAATTTGGACAATTAAGAAACTGCATGACGGCGCGACTTGGTGGAAATCGCATTTCCCCATTGATTGCAAACTGAAACTATACCGCAATGCAATGGAATCACGGAGGCTCACTGGATTTTAATGATTGCCATTTTGGCTGGCTCCGTGCGCGCTAAGGTGCCAGGTGGCACACTATGTCACTAAAATGGCTATAACTCTTCACCCGAATATCTGATTTGGGCGAATTTGGTATCGATGGAAAGCTTATTCAATGCTCTACATGAAAAAAAGTAGAAATTAGGGAAATTCCACATGATTCAAAGTATTTCATACTTGAGAATGTATTTCTAAAACTTTTAGACTCGAATTTCCGCTTTACTGAATACGCTCTAAGGATCAGACTGGAAGTGGACTTTGCGGGGCATTACAACTAGGGTTTTGTTGGAGAGAAAGAGATGATTAATAATGTATCTAATGTTTTTGGATTTGAAATTAAGTGTTAGGGGCGTATTTGAGTGAGGGGAATCGACCAAAGTGTTCCTAGATCTTTTAGGAACTGAATTAACATGTAAAACAACTTTGTATCCACTTCAGTTTTTTGTGTCAGGGCACAGTTGAGGCGACGCGTCGAGATCGCATCGGCTTACTTCCTCACATGAGCAATGGAAAAACTTTTTACTCATTTATTGGATGTTGGCAAAATTGATATCGTTGGAAAGATATATCAATTATATAAAATTTGGTGGGTCTTTAGCTGTAAAATTCCCTGTATATAAAAATTTATACATATTTAAAATAGACCCTTGTAGAATCCTATGAACATTTTTAACCTCAAAAGAAAATCAAACATGAGGATAAAGATTTTGAAACTTGTATTCACATGGAAATCACTTGGATTATAGCTTATACATGAAAGAATGACGGTTCATAGACTAACCCAAAAATGAGGGGTATTACAATACCAGATGCAGTTTCCTGGATACAATACAATGGATTTGTATGCTCATATGAATGAAAAGTTCCCTTCTATGCCACCAAAATACTACAAATCACAACGTTGTTGACAAGGAATTTTTATGGCCAACTATCTTGCTATTTTTTAAGGTATGTATGTATGTACAAGGATGGTTTTCCAATGCTTTATAGGAAAGCATTTTGGCGTGACAATCAAGTCAGATTTATTCTGAAAGAGGTAGGGAAAAAGAATCCCGATGAACTTGTATGTCAAAGCTGACTTAAATTGTAAATGTTATTGTAGTTTTGTTGATTTGTTCTGTCTGCAATACTTTATAGATCCTGAAATAACCTTACTGTTGGTCAACATATGTACTAGTAGCCTCTTCTCTGATGTAATTTATAGAATCATTTTGCTCAATCAGTTAATGTTACCATAAATCTAAACAATCTTACCGTTGGTCAATATATGTACTGTTGTAGCCTTTTTACTGATATAATTTAAGGAATCTTTTTGCTCAATTAGTTAATATTACCACACATTTGTTCTACTTTTTTTCTATGCAAGTAATACTCCTAAGTTACATGATGGCACATCTTGCGGTTATATAAGCCTATATGTTGTAGAAATAGTGCTAACATACAGAAGGCTTCTTGAAGAATTATTTTCCAAATCGAATGCACTGCCACCCTCTAGGGGTGTTTCTGCTACCATTTTTACCTAATATCTAACGAGACAATGAAACAGGAAACCATTTTTATCCAATATCACCTATATGAAGTTAGATAATAAGAAGACATTCAAACCCTAAATCAACAAAGTTCTACAGCACCCCACGAAATTCTTGAGACTGTACAAATAAAATCCAATAATTTACCACCAAAGAATGTAGCAGAATCAAGCTACAATTTTAAATGATAAGTGACCATTCTCGACGATCAAGCAACAATGAATTTAGAACAATTTCTAAATAAGAATAGCAACTAAATGAAAATAGAAAGTATACCTTTGAGAGAGATAAATAGAGAATAGGAAAATTGCAGCCACCAAAAGAAAGAAGCCCATATCTACAAATAAATTTGGAAAAAGCTTCTCCCTTAATCGTTGTTTTGTGCGTATGTGTATTGATCGATATAGCACTCAGAAAAAATGCATACAAATAACAAAGAATGCATACAAATAAACTATACAAGAAAATGAACAAAAAATTGCGAAATTGAAATTCACCTGAGTATATTTAATTAGGTCAATCACTAATGTGTGTGTATATGTGTATATTGAATTGCTTGATATTGCACGCTAGGGTATTGCGACCAGCTGTGTTTCTGAGAAAAACTACGCGCAACTTTATTAATTTTATGTTTTAATCTATTAGAAAATTAATAAAATTGAGATTAAAGGTCTGTATATATATGTATTTAGTGAAATTACTAATATTTTGATATTATTTTTGGTGATACTTTCTCCCGCTCGAGTTTCTGAATTATAATTTGGGACCGGTTAGATTTTTTTAGGGACCAGATTTTCTAACTTCACAATAAAATACAATATTAAGGACCAACATATAATCTCGTCCTAATACATGTACTTTTAAAGATTAGATTATTAATCCATCCCTAAATATTGGTTATAGATAAAGCAATTTCTTGTAATGTTTGTTGTTTCCCACTACCTTGCTAAAAAAACCTAAACTTCTTTCCCTATCTTTCTCCTATCTCAGCCTACTTTCTTTTTCTTTTTCCACCTGTTGCATATGAACAACCAACCTAGAGATATCTATATTCGTGATCAGCAAAGTAATCTTGCTTTCAAGGATCCACTCACGAGACAGTCATGAAGCAAACTTTCTCATCCTAGCCCTCATATCAGACACCAATTCTAGATCATACCTAAACAACTGGTAAAATTTCAAGCCATAAACCTTGTCTGACATCTTCCCTAATTTTAGATTAACATATTCCCCTGCTTTCGCTTCCTTCAACTCCTGAGGAAAGAATCAATCTAGAAATGCATTAGAAAAAGTATAACGCCTTAAAAATATGTCCCGAGACATCACACGGAGCGTAGGACCATAAGTGATCTCAATTTAACCCTTGTACTGGAATAACTCATAAGCAACTTGATAATATGTATAAAATAGCTAAGTTTACTTTGTGGAAACATAAAATGATGAAATTTGTGAAATAACAATACTGATACAACTTTTACATTCTGATAAAGTCTGAAAAAAGGGACTAAAATTTCAAAACTGACTCTAACTGACATTTGTGAAGCCTCTACTAGAAAAGCATTAAATCTTAAGGCTTTAAATCTATAAACTATTTTAAGAGTAGGAGACATCTTTTCGGAGGTTCTTATAACCAACATATACACCATGTGAGCATCCATGGTGTCCCACGACTAACCCCAGAAAGGTTAGGGCTATTCTATCCTTGCCATCGGAATAGAACAACCTCATCTCAGTGATCACAATCTCAGTCTTCTATGTAGAAGTGAGAATAATCTAAATCCTATGTTGGCATGTAGTTCTAGGGTATGAAATTGTAGTCACGTACCCATCTCGGTGCTAAATAATACTCCCAATCTAATGCTCAAGATCTCCAGAAAAATCCACTTTAAAAGTAATCCAATGGTTTATAATGAAAATCAACTGTAAATCTATAATCTGAATCTGTAAAGTGGATTTCAAATCTATTCTAAGACCAAAAGGTCAAATCTTTCTCAATAATCTAAAAATATTCTGATTATGGGGTGCTTATAGCACAATAATTCTTTGAATAACAATCTTTAAATAGGGTTTAATGACCCATGTACCAATATCATGATAAAACATCTACAAAATCATGCTTAATAATATAAATGTTCATAATTCATCATAAAATCTGGAAATTTCAGCAATAAGCATAATAATATGAACATACCCATGTAATTCAACTTCCAAAATTTTGGAAATGTCATAAGCTTGTATATAACAATAATGGGTATAATCTCTAGCTTCAAATTCATGGGAAAACACATAAAAATCATATAACTTTAATAATTAAAATAGGTTTTGGGTACAAGGATGAAAGATTTATCCTTGTTCAAACCCCACATACCTTAGTTGTTCTTGAATTGTGAAGAAATCTTGAATCTTGGAACTTGAATGATGGACTTGTGAAAGAAACTTTATTTTTGATATCTCTTGAAGAATTATTTAACTTGGAAGATTAAACTCTTAGATTTCTTGGAGAAATCTCGAAATTGATGTTTGAATTTTTATGTTCTTGAGAGAAAAATCTTGAAACTCATTCATAGGGGAAAGGGGAGGGTTTACGTGAGTTTTGATGATGAAAAGTGGGCCAATAATGCCCTTTGGAGTATCATAAATTGTATTTGGACAACTGGGGATGGGGTAAAACGATTATACTACCCATTGGCCTCTCTCTTTCTTATAAATGATCATCATGGCGCGACCCCTAGAAGTGAAAATAAATCTCGCGTTGTGCCTCCCAAAAATGGGAATGAAACTCGCGTCGCGAGAGCTCGCTGCCTTACATAAAAAATGACATAACTTTTTACTCGGGTATAGGATTTTAGAGAAATTGGTATTATTGGAATGATAATTTGATTATTTACAATTTGGTGGTTTTAAGATGAAAAATTCCATGTATATTAAAAGTTATACACATTAAAAGCAGACCCCTGTAGAATCGAATACCAAACTCTGGGCGAATCAAAGCATCTCACCTCAACTTGGCTCTAAATGATTTCTATGAATATTTTAACCTCATGATCATTTCACACACTGGTATAAATATCATGAAACTTGTATCTACATGGGGATCATTTGTATTAGAGCTTACACGTGTATGAGCGATGGTTCATAGACTAGCCTAAAAATATACGGTGTTATATTATCTCCCCCTTGGAATCATTCATCCTCGAATGATGGATAGGAACTTGTTAAAGCCTTATAGGTATGGAATAACATAGACATGACATGTCTTCTGAGAAAGGATATAACTGAGCTAAAACATTTAAACTTCTATCATGAAACTGAATTCTGAGTTGTCTTGACTTTATTGACTATCAGGAACAGATTCATGCTGTGAGTTTAGAATTAGCTTAAAGTGTTCATAATCCAATCATACATATTGAATTAAGAATTGATAACTTATGCAAGTAATAATCATCAGACAAAAAGAATTAGATTGTACAAGGGTATTACACTGTCTGAGCTTAAATACTTGGAAAATTGAGATTATGCAATGAACACTTATGAATTGAGTCATGACTAAATAGCTAAATCTGAAACATGATGCTTAGATTGAATTGAATCCGCAATTTACATGTTTGGAATAGATTATCTCTTAGAATGGTCATACATATGAGACCTTAGATAGTAGGACTGGGTTAAAAGGTGGAAAACCGTAGGAACATGTCTGCCTGACTGTTAAACTGAATTGCTAGCTATACTGATTGAATTATACTAGAAAATTATACTTAAATAGAGTATCTCTTCAACACTCTTTCTAAAGAAGTTCTGGTAACATTAGGGAGCAAAAATCTTGGGCATGATCTAAACAATACATTTGACTAAGGAATCAAAACATTGACACTACTCTATACCATGGAATATAGACATATAACTCATAAGCTAGGATAGAATTACCATGCCTTACACAACACAACTTCTTACTTTCAAACTTAGCAACACTCCTCAAACACTCCCTTAACTATACTATTCCTCTTAAATACCATACTCATTTGATTCAACTTATAATTCTCGCATGGGCATTGATAAATCTTTCTACTAATATCTAACATAAATTAAATCCTCCCACCATGATTAAGCCTAACTCCAAGAGCTCACACCCTAAGCATAACATGCCTTACCACTGCAATGACTAACTCTGAACTTTTGCTATGGATTCACTAGCGCGTATTGTGTTCCTCCACTTAAATCCCAACGTGTTATTCAAGCCTATGTTTATAACCACAGATAAACTTTAAGGCAAACACCCATAAAGACATACTTCACATATTCTCTAAAACACAATTAATTCAACTCCCATGTGCTACCCCAATAACATATGCACACAAATTTTAACTAACCACAACATGTATCAAAGAATTGGCCCTAATCTTACTTTACACTTATGGCCTTATCTAAATAAAGAATATAATGATCTTTCATCAACCAGAAATATTTACATCATCACCACTATCATTACATAAGGAAGAGTCACTAAAAGGTTAAAATATGTGACCTTGAAGCATGGAAGGATACTATACGAAACATGACACTTAACTGAGGCCTGAACATCATGGATTCATCAAAGTAATCTCAATTGAGGGCATACATGGCTATAAGCTGAATTCTATCAATCGTTAGGATCGTATCATGAGTTATGGGAACTGAGTATACTATAAAGCGTGATTACACGAGCCATGAGTTGCATGACTTTAATTTGGAGTTCATATCTTATGGAATGTGATTCCGACTACTGAATGAACTGGAACCCCTCATTTTGGAACTGGAAGAGCACATGATTCTCTATCATATACATGAACATGAACTATGATCATGGAACTAAAACATAAGGCATGAGTAGGTACTGGGGTAACTGGAAATACTGAAATAAGAATAGGTTGAGCCTCACCCTCACTTTCTGATATTCTACATCATACTGGCATTACTACTAGAATCTGAGAGACTAACTTGGATACTCGTCCTATCATCTTCCACTTAGATTTAAGCCATTATTCAAAGTCTGTGGAACCCCCTTTACTAAACTCTAACTGAACTATAACCACTTTACTGTAGAGCTCAGGGTATAACAACACACGTAAATAATAGGACTTAACCCAAAAGACTACACCTGGAAGTGTAAAACCCACTACTAAAACTACCTTATGAGATACACTCTATCTTTGTATAGCCCCAATAGTTTTCATATAATACTTGAATACTTTCTAACTTTTAATATTCATGAGTATCCCTATAGTTGAAGTACACACCATTTAGTGCTTTAACTCTTATTTCTATTAGATAAACCTTAAAAAATCTACTTAGATTCCAATACTTAACATGGATATCTTCAACCCTTAATAAACCATACTGCTTCTGTCATAGCCTATGAATATTGCATCTCTAAACTTATATCTCTAGATCAAGAAAATCAGGATCATATCAAAAGGCTCAGCCCTATCAATCAAAACTCCTTAACTTGACTACGTAGAACACCACATACCATCTAACTAGTGTTTCTCCACCTAACAACTCAATAGTACTACCAGTCACACACAACATGTAATAGCCTTAGAAAAGACCGCAACCCCATAGCACCTTGGGCATACTTCTAAATCATACATACAATGTCATACTTAATCTCAAATCAATAAACTTACATTCTTGCATTCACTGTTTCAATCCTATTAGTTCACCTCCATATAACTAGCATCACTAACAAAGCAAACATTATTTCCATCTCGAAGATCATCTACTATTCAAATCTTGCGTCTAGTGCTAGGCATGATTAACAATAAAACCTCATCTACTATTCTCACTTGGAAACTATAAAATAAAACCTCAAGAAAATTCACCCATCAATACACCTAAACTTCTATCATAGCTCTATAAGTTTCAACTAAAATGCTTTTTGTAACCTAAAGAAAGCCTAAATTGACAATACTAAACCACCAAGTACTTCTTTAATAATCCATACTTTTCTAACATAAAAAATACCATCAATAACTCCCTCCGTACTTCAAGCAAACAAAAATTCACCTTAACTAATAACTCTTTCTTTATCCTGCACTAAACTAACACATAAGGACATATTACTTCATTACTAACCAAATCATATGAAAAAATTTGGCTACATATATTCAATAAATCACCCTTACCACCCATTTTGGTCACTACACTTATAAACCCATACTTATAACTATAAGAAGGTCCAATTTCTTATGAATCATAACACTCTAGATTTCAATATCTCATGAATACAAACTCTATCCAAAAATCTATATTCACACTATCTTCTCTAATAAGAACTATCCATATTAAGGGGTTAATAAAGAATCTGAATACATATCTTACTCTATCTTAACTAAATAACTCATAAGAATAAGGACATAACTTTAAACTTAAGGGACTTATAGCACACTAGACAGCTCTTCTCAAGCCTCTTTATGTGACTTCTGAAACTTCTGCTAGTAAATCTGAGAGCATTATCTAGGGAGGAACCGGAACTTGCTAATTATGTTATCTCAAGAATAATACATAGATGAGTAATTTTGGAGTAACACACGAATATATAGGGTTTTTTGAAGGAACAACTTTACAATATAATTTAGAGTATGAAAGGAGGGAAACTTTTCTTAAATGCCTTGTAGCCTCTCAAAGAAAAATATAGACGTCTCCATACCGTTCTGCAAGACTCTACTAGACACGATTTCACAGAAACCTTAGGATACTTGAACCTTGTGCTCTGACACCAAATTCTTAATGCCCCAAAAATCTATCCCGAGACATCACACGGTGCTTAGGACTATAAGTGATCCCAAGCTAACCTTTCTACTAGTATAACTCATAAGCAACTGGATAATATTTATAAAATAAATAAGTTTACTATGCGAAAACATAAAATAATGAAATTTGTGAGATTACAATACTGATACAACTTTTACATTCTGATAAAGTCTGAAAAGAGGGACTAAATTTTGAAAACTGACTCTAACTGACATCTGTGAAGCCTCTACTATACTGACTATAAATAGCTAAGATGCGACCCTAACTACCACTAATCAATACATATGAGTAAGAAAGTAATGAACATGAATAAATCTAACTAAATTCCCTAAAGTAGGAGGACTCATCATCTCGCTGGCTGGAATCTACAACTGTCTGAGTCTGAATGGGTATACTAAAACTTAAACCTACATTATGAGAAAATATAGCACATAGACATATATATAGATCAGCACTTTGAGGATGTACTGAGTATATGGGGGTGAAAAGCATAAGCAAAATATAATATCAATTATCATAATTTATAAAATCATGCATGCTAAATGTAAATGACTCACATAGGCTTAAGAAATCTAAAATCTGAAAGTCAAAATCAAGAATAATAAAGCATATAATCTAAATCTTGTGAGCCATTACACTTAGTTCTAAATCAATAAAGCATATAATCTAAATCTTGTGAGCCATTACACTTAGTTCTAAAATCTGTATTCTGTTCTCATTCTTACATCCTATAAGCTAAAATAAAGTCTGAAAACTTATTCTTCATATAAAAGCATTCAATCTTAAGGCTTCAAATCTATAAACTATTTTAAGAGTAGGGGACATCTTTTGTGAGGTTATTCTAATCGACATATACACCATGTGAGCATCCATGGTGTCCCATGACTAGCCCCCGTAAGGTTAGGGCTGTTCTACCCTTGCCACCGGAATAGCACAATCTCATCTCAGTAATCACAATCTCAGTCATCAACATATAAGTGGGAATAATCTAAATCCTACATTGGCACATAGTTTTGGGGTATGAAACCGTAGTCACGTACCCATCTTGATGCTAAATAATACTTCTAATCTCATGCTCAAGATCTACAGAAAATTCCACTTTAAAAGCAATCTAATGGTTTATAATAAAAACCAACTGTAAATATGTAATCTGAATCTGTAAAGTGGATTTCAAATCTATTCGGAGACCAAAAGGTCAACTCTTTCTAAATAATCTAAAAATATTCTAATCATGGGGTGCTTATAGAACAATTCTTTGATAGCAATCTTTAAATAGGGCTTAATGACCTGTGTACCAATATCATGATAAAACATCTCAAAATTCATGCTTGATAATATAAATGTTCATAATTCATCATAAAATCTGAAAATTTTAGCAATAAGCATAATAATATGAACATACCGATGTAATTCAACTTCTAAAACATTGGAAATATCATAAGTTTGTATATAACAATAATGGGTATAGTCTCTAGCTTCAAATTCATGGGAAAACACATAAAAATCATATAACTTTAATAATTAAAATAGTTTTTGGGCACAAGGATGAAAGATTTATCCTTGTTCAAATCCCACATAACTTAATTATTCTTAAATTGTGAAGAAACATTGAATCTTGGAACTTGAATGATGAACTTATGGAAGAAACTTTATTTTTGATATCTCTTGAAGAATTAGTTAACTTGGAAGATTAAACTTTTAGATTTCTTGGAGAAATCTCGAAATTGATCGTTGAATTCTTATGTTTTTTGAGGAAAATCTTGAAACTCATTCATGGGTGAAAGGGGAGGGTTTAAGTGAGTTTTTGATGATGAAAAGTCAGCCAATAATGCCCTTTGGGGTATTATAAATTGTATTTGGACAGCTGGGGATGGGGGAAAAGGATTATACTATCCCTTGGCCTCTCTCTATCATGTAAATGACCATCGTATCGCGACCCCCAGAAGAGAAAATGAATCTCGTATTGCGCCTCCCAAAAATGGGAATGAAACTCAGATCGTGAGCTTATCGCGAGAGTTCACTGCCTCACACAAAATGGCATAACTTTTCAATCAGGTGTTGGATATTTGCAAAATTGGTATTGTTGCAAAGTTAATTCGATTATCTACAATTTGGTGGGTCTTAAGATGAAATCTTTCATGTATATAATAATTTATGCACATTTAAAGTAGACCCTTGTAGAATCGAATACCAAACTCTGGGCAAATCAAAGGATCTTTGCTCAACTTGGCTATAAATGATTTCTATGAACACTTTTAACCTCATGTGAATTTCACACACTAGTATAAAGATCATGAAATTTGTATCTACATGGGATCATTTGAATTAGAGCTTACACATATAGGAATGATGATCCGTAAACTAGCCCAAAAATGCGGGGTATTACAAAAAGTCTCCCCTAAAGATGACTACTCAACATCACCCCTTTCCCTTTCCCATTATTTGTACCATTGGTAATCTATATCCTTCATCTGGTAGGTAGCAAAATCCACCCCTTCCACATTTCTGAAAGCATCACCCTGAAGATCTTTTCTATTTTCTCCAAAAAAAAACTGAGGAACCTCCTCTACCTTAACACCAGTGTAAGTTGGAGGACTCATCCTCATGAACTGGCCAACTTTTGTTGCCTCAGAAGAGAGAATACCAAATGCACCATGCTCACCCTGAGAAGATACCAACTAATAAACTATATGAATTGACTGACAAAACTTAGTATTTGTCATATTGGACTGAGGAGGACCAGAGGGAACTAGTAAAACATCAGGAAGATCAAGGACTGTACCCCTAGATAGACTATGTTTCCCATTGGTAGAACATGTCCCATCAACATCATTCTAGTTGGTACAGAGGAGTTTTTGTGCATTTTAGATCATTGAGGCATGATCTAATAATCAAGCAAGTAGGAATTAGAAAGGATTCTAGGACTTAGACTCTAAGCTTGAAAATAAAACACAAAGAAGAAAAACGTTCCTAAATGCCTTGTAGTCTCTCCCTTATGAGTGTGACGTGCTACATACCATTAAAAAGACTCTGCTCGACATGGCTTTATGGACTCCTAATTGACCATTAACCTAAAGCTCTGATATTAACTTGACACGACCTGAATCAGGGCCTTGTCTTAATAGGCATCCTAAGTCCAACCATGGACATAGGACTAACCCCGATACCCAACACAACCTCCAAGCGCATACCCTGAGTTGTATGAATTTCAAACATGTAAAAAGGTAGAGTATTTGAAACTCCAAGACTTTGGAATAGGTTCAATACTGTGACCAACCCAAACATGCTCAACCATCTAATGCCAACCAACAACCATAACAAAACCAAAATAATAACCAAGTTTATGTCCGTAACATAACATAATAGGATGGAAAAATCATAAATACAGTCAAACGGTATCAACTATAATACCAATTCTAATACTAAAGTTGATATCACTATCGAGACCATCCATACCAACCCGTAGTATTTCCACAAATCCTCTATTCAAAAGTAAAATAATATTCAATCGGGACATGCCCCCGACCATAGCCAAAACTGTAGTCTATAAAATGAACTAGATAAGTAAAGACATCCATGACATGAAATGGAGCCTTCTAGAATATGGAAGCTCACAACTTAAAACCAACAGAGATGATCTCAAATTCGATCACTGAGCAGGAGGATTAGAACTTTCGGTTCCTACATCGTGTGGGGATACAACGCCCAAAGACGAGTTAGTGGGTGAACACTAGCATGAACTAATGATAAGGATAAAATAATATCAACCTTTAAGACTAAGTAAATAAACTTATTCATTTACAATAATACATACATACATAAAAATATATTTTTATATATATATCCATGATGGGAAAGGGAACGGGTTTAGCATGTATTTAAAACCTTTAACCTAGGTATATGTAGCTTAACCATATTAGAACTACCCAGGGGCTATATGTGTTTAGTGTTATCCCCTGAATGGGCCTTGATGTGTGCATCCGCACGAACCGAAAATACCATAGGAGTAGGGGATTCAAGTATACCCTTCACTCTCCATGATACATATACACTTAAGGGACTCCCGTGTACCCCATAAGTATCATGTATGGTCTCCATGAAAAATACTCATGTCAAAAAACATGAGTTTCCAGTGTCCATCTATTGGAATTACACCTTCACCATTAGCTATTACACCCTACCATTATTGGCCAATTAAAACCATTAGCACATAACCAACCACCATTCCATTTATTATTAACCAAGGATATAAGTAGTGGTATCATCATACAAATGATTGCATGATACAAATGATAGCTTGCAAGCAATATACTTATCCAACCTTTTAAAGAAGCAAACAGATTCCCATGTACCTATAAATTAAATTATTATTAAGTTTACTTGGGAGATTTCCATGTACGCCACTAGTTCATCATCATATTTTCTTGGGGATTCCCTTGTACCCCACAAGGCTTTAAATTAAACCAAACCATGAAAACCAAGTCCTTACCATTTACCCATTAAAAACCATGAAAACCAAGTTATGTTTCATTACCAAGTTATACCATGCAATAGTTTCATTAAAAGTTTAACTATGTAGTAAAAGGATTCTCATTGGTATTTTATCAAATATATTGGGGGAATATAGTTTCCAAAACCAAAGTCAAGCACCAATTAACCATTACCATTTAACCACATGTTCAAACCACTTTTATGTTATGAAAACCCCAAGTAAAAGACATAGAAAACCATAACCAACCATTATAACCAAACCACCCAAGGTATAATCCAAAACCCAAACATTATCACAATTTATGCCATGATAAAATTTCATAAAACATGACTTTAATTAGAAATAACAATGAGGGAGGATCAACATATGTTAGATTACAAAGAAGACGGAGAGAAACCATCCTTTGTAAGCCCCAAATTGATCCTATTGATGAAACCCTAGCCTTTCTTGATCCAAGAGCCTTTAAGAGAATTTGAGAGAGAGTTTAAGTGTTTAATATCAGAATAATAGGGTAAATAATGTCCCCAAGAGTGATATAAGTCATGGGGCATTAATAGGTTTAGAAGGGAAATGTCTAGATTACCCTTAACTTAAACTGTACAAAATTCCCCTAGGAAGGTAAAACAGCCCTACAAATTCTAACCTAAGGTATGAGTGGTACCCTTGTCTAACACCCTGGGCACCTACAACCCCAACACTATCCAACATATGACTAGCCATGCCTAAACCTACCTAACTATGTGATAAGTCCCGTGAAACCATACCCTAGGCAAAATAGGATCACCTAGATTAAACATAGGGAAATATATGATTGACATATTACAACTTGTACCCCAAGATATGAATAGTAATATCCATTCATACCTTGGATAGAACTAAACCAAACCATGCTACTTAATTTATGAATAACACTACCAAACCATACCCTATCATACGACTAGTACCTCCTAGTAGTATGATGTACAAAAACTAAAAATCCATGAAATTTTTAAGGAATAAAACCCAGGGTATTTAATGGGGTCTATCCCAGTGGCTCTCTAGTTAGTAGTAGAGGCTTGTTAGACCACCTACCTTTTAGTTTAAAGTATTTGTTTGTGACTTCAAGATTTCCAGTTGAGAATAAGACTTCGAGTTATTTTTGCCCATGTTTATATGTATGTATTAGTTCACTTTTCATAAGAGTTTTAGATTATATAAGATGTCAAGGGTTATCTTGGGACTATTTATAGACCTAGGCACCTTGAGATGTCTAAGGTGTACTCTCTGGGTGTTACAAGAAACTGGAGCTATCATTACTCATATCATGCCCCTAGGTGTGAATTTTAACATAACAAGTACCATGATACAACTCTTATACTTGAAGCATGTGTTCACGGGATTTCCTACAAATGATGCAAACTTACATGTGGCTAATTTCACCAGTATCTGCATTTTCTATAAAAAAATTATGGGGTAGGTCAAGAGGTATTTGGATTAAGGGTTTTTCCTTTGTCGCTTATAGGAGAAACATCTTTATGGTTAGGGGAACTTCTAAGAGGATCTGTCACTACATGGAATGAGTTGCGTAGGAACTTCTTGAATTGATTATTTCTTCCATCCATGATGTTTTAGCTTAAGGATGAGATTTATAATTTCAGACAGCTATAATTTCATTTTATAGACAAGGCTTGGTTCAAGATAACGAAGAAGCTAAGTATGGTTTCCAACTATCAAATTTCAAAGATGAGCTTATTAGAGATATTCTACAAGGCTTGACCATTAATTCTAGAGCCATGGTAGACACTATCTCTGGTTGAGCTTTTGTAAGACTATATTGGAAGGTAGCCTTAGATATTCTAAATAGAATTTCTCTCAAATACCAAGGGTGGAAAACTTAAGAGGATGAGAAGGGCTCTAAAACTTACCTTCAGTGACTAGTGAGTAGATGATGACTCTATAGTGCAAGAGATTGCGTTGTTGAGGATTGATCTTAGGTTGCTAGAAAAGTAGTTTATGATAACAAGTTCTAGGAAAGTGAAGAAAGTAGGAGCAAAAAGTTCAGACACCAAAGTTTATGAGTCTGGGTTAAAGGAGGAGACAAAGTATCTAAATCATCAGTTGGCGGGTTTCTGAGCCCAAGAGCCAAGTACAAAGTTCAAAACTACTATAGAGATAGATACATTCCACCTGGTAGCTAAGATATGGAAAAAAGAATGGAAGTAATGTTTTCCAAGCTGGTGAAGGTTTAGGAGAGTCAAGAAATTTGCCTTAAAGAGATAAAGGCTGATATTTTATGGTTGACCCATAAGGTTAAGTCATATACAACTGCTTTAAGAAGTTAGAGAATCAGTTTAGGCATATTTTTGCCACTTTAAAGTAAAAGAAGATTGTCCCCTCCCCCTTGACATGATGCAGAATCCTCCGGATATTGTTCTTTATCGGCTATCAACACAAAGAGTGGTTCCCCAACTGATGATCACTTTGTGCCTAATACGAAGGAGACAAAGAATAATATTATTGTTACTTATGAGCCTTATGAGGTAGATTTTAAGAAGCTGACCTATAGTGACAATGATTATGAGAGTGATGATTGTAATGACTAGGTTGTAAATGAGTCTAACAACCAGTGGCAGTAATGTAGTATGACACCTTCTACACCATTAGTAGAAAAGAGGGAGGACCTTGGGGTAGTCACTATTCCATGCTCAATAGGGCTATTTGAATTCAAATAGGCTTTGTGTGATCTGGGAGCCGACATAAATTTAATACCACTGATGGTATACAAGATATTGAGGATAGAGGCACTTAAATCCATATCCAAGAGGCTACTTATGGCCGATTCATTCGTGAAGGAACTAGTAGGTGTTTTATGTGAAGTGGATGTAAGGGTGACATCCTTTACATACCTAACATATTTCATAATTCTTGACTATGAGGTGGATATCCAAGCTTAGATTATATAGGGTAGACCCTTCCTATCCACTGGTCGGGTATTGACTGATATGGGCTTAGAGGAGATCACTTTCAAACTAAATAATGAGCAAGTAGTTTGAAATATGTGTATAACCATGCAGCAGCCAAAGAATATGCTAGTAGTGTCAGTTATAAATATTGTGGAGGATGATGTGGTTGCAGAAGATTTCTTTATCGAAGAAAGATAATGGGTTAAAACATTAGCCACAGTGATTATAAATTTTATGAGTAATACGATAGGAGAATATGAGGAGTTGGTTGGTGCATTGCATGGCAGAGATTTGTATATGTATGACCCTAAGAATTTGGTTCTTTATTTAAAAAATAGAGCCACACCACTTGCAAAGCCATTCATTAAGGAGCCACCGATATTGGAATTAAAAGACCTCTCATCTTATTTACAATCAACATTCTTGGGGGCTAACAATACCTTACCAATGATTATTATAGCAAATTTGGTAGGAACACATGTTGAGGCTTTGATATCTATGTTGCAAAAATTCAAGAGAGCTATCCTGTGGACAATTCATACATTGTGGGGACTCACCAGGTATATGTACACTAAAGATATAGCTTGAGCCAGAATACATTCCTAGTATCGAGCATTAGAGATAATTGAATCCTTCGATACAGGAGGTTATAAAGAAAAAACTAATTAATTAGATAGATGTTGGAGTAGTTTTCCCCAAGGCAGACAAAAAGTGGAAGAGTCTAGTTTATGCATACCAAAGAAGAGGGGAATCATAGTTGTCCCTAATGAAAAGAATGGACTTGTGCCCATAAAACCAGTCACCGGTTGGAGAGTTTGAATGGATTACAGGAAGCTGAATACTTGGACACAAAAGGACTATTTCCATATGTCTTTTATGGATCAGATGCTGCATAGACTAGCAAGCAGGGTTGGTATTATTTTTTTACAGGTACTTAGGTTACAATCAAATCACTATTACTCTTGAGGAGTAGGCAAAAATGATGTTCACTTGAACATATGGGACCTTTGTGTTAAAAAAAATGTCGTTCAGGTTGTGGAATGCTCCTTCCACTTTTCAAAGTTGCTTGATGTCAATATTCTCTAACATGGTGGAGTACATAATTGATGTATTCATGGATGACATTTCAGTGGTTGGGTACTAATTCGATGACTATATAGCCTACTTTGCTGGTGTACTATAGAGATGTGAAGAGTTCAAATTGATGCTAAATTAGAAAAAATGCCACTTCATGGTGAAAGAAGGTATCGTTCTTTATCACAAGATCTCCAAAGATGGCATTAAGGTGGACAAAGCTAAGATTGAGGTAATTAAAAAATTGCCACCACCAGTCTCAGTTAGAGGTATACAAAGATTTTTGGGCCATGTAGGCTTTTAATAAAGGTGTATCAAAGACTTCTCTAAAATTACAAATCCTCTGTGTAAGGTTTTAGAGAAAGAAATGAAATTTGTGTTCATTGATTCATGTCTTAAGTCCTTCAATTTCCTTAAGGAGTGGTTGATTTTGGCTTCTATCATTGTGCCCCTGACTGGTCTGCACTATTTGAGATCATGTGTGATGCAAGTAGAGTGGCCTTGGGTGTTTTTCTAGGTAAAAGGAGAGAGAAGAACCTTCATCCCATCTATTATACCAGCAAGTCTTTAAACCCTTAATAGAAAAATTATATAGTTACAAAGCAAGAGTTACTTGTGGTGGTTTTTGCCTTCAAAAAAATTAGGTCCTATTTGATTGGGATCAGGATCATAGTTCACATAGACCATGCAACACTAAGGTACTTGATGTCAAAAAAGGATGCCAAACCGAGATAGATTCATTGGGTTCTTGAAATACCTTGGCTTTGGACCCTTAGAAAATTTTCTAAGTTGAGCATTCTGGACATCATATGACTTATGCATACTAGTCATATGATGTGGTATGTTTTAGGGTCCCCTAATCGTACGTTTCACTGTGTGTCCTATGTCACTTACTATATATGGTACGATTAGGCATCTTACTAGTCATATTTTAAGGTATGAATGTTATATTACTAAGTCGTATAGTGCCCTAAGTTTTATCTAGAGGATCCTACCTAGGGTATGGGTTAGGGGGTACCAATCACATAATTGGATATGAGTTGGTATAAGAACTTATTTATTGGACAGTGTTTGGGTCCAAGTTGATTCCTAGGTTACGAGTGGTGGGTACTACTCGTATGATAGGGTACAGTTTGGTAGGGTGGTCGTACCTCCCTATGTATATATTTTTAGCTTTTAAAATGAGTACATTTTGGATATTTACCACACCAAAAGCCTTAAGTCCCCGTGTATTAAAATATATTATGGCCTCTCATGATATACTTTGAAAGATAAAAACACATCAAAATTCTCTCTAAACCCTCTCAAGAAAATTAGAACTAGGGTTCTTCAAAGGTGTTCATCTAGAGTCTCAAGAGTCAAGTTTCTTTCATTAATCTTCTTGAATAAGACATGTGAATCTTCCCTCTAAAATCTTCCCTCATTGTTAGTTCATAATTATCATGTGTTCTAAAGTTTGATTTTTATTCTTAAATAGTGGTTTTGAAAACCAAAATTAAGGGTTTTGTTGGATATGTTTGAGTATTGTTTACTCTTATATTAATTTATGCTTATACATATTTTTGGTAATGTTTTTCATATATGGATGCTTAGTAATTGTGGTTTAATAAATATGTCATGGTTAACCAAAAACAAGATGGTTTTTACTTTGGTTTTTGTTATGGTAATGATATTTCCTCAAAGTGTTTGTGAAAATGCCTAAGAGAATGAATGAGTCACATGTTAAATGGTATTTTGAACTAAGGTGGTTGAATGAATATGAATGGTTGGTAAATGGTTTTGTAAATGCCTTGTTGGACATGTAATGATTTAAATGGTAACCTTGGTAGTTTAATTGGGTAAATGGGTTTGAGTCCCTAAACTCTAACTTGATTTATATCTTTGTTAGACTATGGTTTGAGTCCCTAAATTTTTAATTGAATAAGTGTCTTTGTAGACAATGGGTTTGAGTCCCAATGTCAAAAGAATTGTTGGTTGATTGATAATTGTAATGGCATATGGTATACTTGCAAGTAGTATTGGTATGACGATACCAATGAAGTGCCTTTGGTAAGTAATTAACTTAATGGTTATGTATGTAAAATAATTGTTTTAAATTGGTCTTTAAAGAGGGATGTGCAGCCGAGCAATAAAAGAGATATTTGAAGGACTAAAACTGGAAATCGCATTAGCAGGTGCATGTGTCTTATGATCGGGTGTTTTGATTCCCCTGAATGAACATATAAAATAGAGGTTCAAGTCCCCCTTACTTAATGTATTGGTGCGTAAGTCACCTTGATTATGTTGAAATGTTTGAGTTCCTTATATAGGCATATACGATTATGGATATTCTCTGGTTCATATGACTACACACACTAGGGCCCTTTTAACTAGGGGAGAGTTGGGCCAATATAACTCTTAAGTACTTTATTCTATGATGGTCATGCTACACAACCCAGGTTAATGTTTCCAAAGTTCATGCCAATCTTATTCCCTCCCCTGGCATGGTGTACATATTTATGTGTATGTGTGTGTTGCATTGGTTATATGCATTGTGGATTGGATTTGAACTATTGTCATTATTTTTTCCTTATACTTAAGTTACATTCTAGAGTTCCAACTGCTAACCATCTTTGATGTTGTATCTCTACACAATGCAGGTGTTGGTCATACTACACCTCCTACCCAGTGATTGGACTTAGGAATAGCTTGTGTTAACTAAAAGTGGTGACCTTTCATACTTTGGAAAACTTTATTTCTTTCTTTAAGTTTCTTATGTTCTAATTGGTTTAGTCTTGGACATTGGTTTTGGATATGGTCGGGGACATGTCCCAATCGGATGTTGTTGGGATTACACATAGAGGCTTTGTGAGACTACTATAGGCTAGTATGGGTGGTGGCAGTAGTGGTTTCAGCCTTGGCATTGCTATTTGTATTGGGGATTATACCGTATGACTATATTTGAATTATGATTATTCCATTTTATTATGGTATTGATACAAACTTGGTTAATATTTTAGTTTTATTATGGTTGTATGTTGAGCATTGGATGGTTAGGCTTGTTTTGGTTCGTCATGTTCTTATACCTATCCCAAAGTCTTTGTGTTTATTGATTGCTCTATATTGTTATATGTTCGGAATTCTTCCTACTTAAGGTATATATTGGTTGTTTGGATTGGGTAGCGGGGCAATCTTCAATCCTTGTTGGGGTTGAGATTCTTATTATGACAAGGCCCATGTTTGGGTCATTAGAAGTTGGTATTAGAGCCTAGGTTCATAGTCAGTTGGGAGGACACAAAGCTATGTTGATTAGAGGCTCTTTTAAGGGTATGTAGAATGCCACACTTATAAAAGAGAGGCTACAAGATATTTAGGAATATTTTACTTTCTTGCTATCTTAATTCAAGCTATAGAGTCTAAGGTCTTGTATTCTTTTGATTTCTGTTTGCTTGTCTTTCCGATCATGCCTCCAAGAAGATCTTATGTTCATGCAAACTTCTCCATCATAACTGGGGATAATATTGATGGGACGCGCTCTACTTCTGGAGTTTAGACTCAGTCAAAGGTCCGTATATCTAGCTGTCCTCATAGGGTTCCACCTATCCTTACTGATCCTACTCCCGAGGGTGACACTCATACTCAGTCATCTCAAGGGGATGCTACTAATGTTGAGTTCCTTCACTCCATTTCTCTGTTAACTCAGTTGGTAGCTTCACAGTCAAAGAATCATTTTCATGTTACTCTATATCTTGAGGCCACATGGGTTGTCTAGTTTATGAGGTTGCATCCTCCTATGTTTACTGGTTCAAAGTTTGAGGAGGATCCTCAAGATTTTATTAATAATATAGACAAGATTTTTCATATTATGCATGCTACTAGTGTAGAGGGCATGGATTTTGCCGCATATAAGCTGAAGGATGTAGGATACTAATGGTATGAGGAATGGGAACAGTATAGGGGAGATAGTATTGACTCTACATTATGGGATGACTTTAATAGTGCTTTCTTGGACCGCTTCTTTCCTCAGGATTTAAGAGAGGAAAAAGCAGAAGAGTTTGTGAATTTGAGGCAAGATAGGATGTCTGTCAAGGAGTTTGCCTTGAAATTACATCAATTGTCTACGTATGCTCCAGAGTTGGTTTCTAGCATAAAGGGTAGAATGCATAAGTTTTCTTTGGTATTTCTCATGAGATAATCCTTAAGAGTAAGGTTGTTTTGGTGATCAAGGACATAGATATCTATAGGTTAGTTTTGTAAATACAATAAGTTGAGGAAGAGAAAAGAAGCAGGCTGAGTTTAGTGAGAAGAAGGGAAATAAATTTAAGCCCTCTGAGTAAAGATGTAGATATGGTGGTATGTGGCAATGAAGAAGTGGGGGTGTTCTGGTTCTTTCTCCACAACTAGTTCTCCAAAACTAAATCTATCATGTGATCATCTATCTTAGGATGATGGAGTGTCTCAGGCACAAGGTGCCCAATCTCAGGCTAGTGGGGCTTAGTCGGCTCTATCCCATCTTTCTTATAGATTTTATGGATGGTCGCACTATGGGTTCTATTAGGAAGGGAAGAACATATGTTTTTATTATGGTTAGAATGGTCACATACAGTGTGAATATCGTGCTAAAATAACTTCTAGGACTAATAAGGTTCTGGTTGTCTCTTCATCTGCTCTTGCACCAAAGAGGTTTACTTATGCATCTGTTTCTGCTTCTGGCATCGGCACTGGCCAAAATCATTTATATGCTCTTTCATTTTATCAGGATTCTAAGGCATCTCCTAATGGCATTACTGGTATATTGAAACTTTTCTTCCATGATGCACATTGTTTACTTGATCTAGGGTCCACTTTTTCTTATGTGACCTTATTTGTGGTTGTGTATGGTCCTGATTTTATTTCTAATCCTTTTTCTATATGTACCTTAGTTAGTGAATCTGTGATTGCTAGGAGTGTCTATAGGGGGTGTATGGTATCTGTTAGTAGTAGAGAAACTCTTTTGGATTTGATAGAGTTAAATAAGGTTGACTTTAAAATCATATTGGGATGTATTGGTTGCATTTGTGCTGTGCCTTCTTAGATTGTCGGACCCACAAGGTCAATTTTTAAATGTCCTAGTGAGCTGGTCATTCTATGGGAAGGGGGTTCTTTAGTGCCTAAGGAAAGGTTCATCTCAATCTTATAGACTGAAAGTTGATTTCCCAAGAGTGCTTTTATCATTTTATATAGGTTAAAGATTCTAACTCAGAAGGTCCTTCTCTAGAATCTATTCCTGTAGTTAATAAGTTTCTCGAGGTTTTCCCCAATGATCTTCCTGGTATTCTTCTAGATAATGAAATTGATTTTGGGGTTGATCTTATTTCAAACTCTCGTCCTATTCATATCCCTCCTTATAAAATAGCTTCAGCTAAGTTGGAGGAGGTTAAGAAGCAACTGAAGGGTCTTTTACATAAAGGTTTTATCCATCCTAGTGTGTCTCCATGGGGTTGTCCAGGGTTGTTCGTGCATAAGAAGGATGGTTCTCTTCGAATGTGCATTAATTATCATAAATTAAATAAGGTGACCCTAAAGAATAAGTATCCACTTCCTAGGATTGACGACTTATTTGATCATCTTCAAAGTGCGAAGTGGTTATCTAAGATTTATCTTAGGTCGGGTTATCATCAGCTTAAGATTAGGGAAATGGATATCCTTAAAACCTCCTTCAGGACCCGGTATGGTCACTAAGAGTTTCTAGTTATGTCTATTGGGTCGACCAATGCTCCGACAATATTTATGGATTTGATAAATAGGCTCTTTTATCAGTTTCTTGATTTTTTGATCGCTATCTTCATTGATGAAATCTTGGTCTATTCTAAGAGTGAGGTGGATCATATCAATAACCTCCATGCCATATTGCAAACCTTGAAATATCAACATTTGTATGCCAAGTTCTCAAAGCGTGAGTTTTGGATGAAGGTTTTGACCTTCCTTAGTTATGTTATCTCTAGTGAAGGAATCATGGTGGATCTACAAATGGTTTCGGTAGTTAAAAAGTAGCCTATACCTGCGACTCCAATCGATATTAAGAGATTCTTATGTTTAGCCAGCTACTATAGGAGATTTATGGAACATTTTTCTACTGTAGCTGCCCCATTGAGTAGATTAACCTGGAAGAAGGCCAAGTTCTTATGGTTGGATATGTGCAAGGGTAGTTTTAGAAGTAAAGTATAAGTTGACTTCAGCTATGGTTTTGACCCTACCGGAGGTTAATGATGGCTTTGTAATATATTGTGATGCTTCACGTGTTGGGTATGGTTGTGTGTTGATGCAGTATGGTAGGGTGGTGGCCTATGCTTCTTGGTAGTTGAAAGTTCATGAGAAGAAATACCCTACTCATGACTTAAAGTTGTTAGCTGTGGTATTTGCGCTGAAGATTTGGCGTCACTATCTCTATGGTGTTCATGTTGATATCTTTTCTCATCATAAGAACCTACAGTATGTGTTTACTTAGAAAGAGCTAAATATTAGGCAAAAGAAGTGGCTTGAGTTACTGAAGGACTACAATATGAGTCTTCACTATCATCAAGGAGAAGTTAGCATAGTTGTTGATGCTCTTACCAGGTTATCCATATATAGTCTAGCTCACGTGGGTGAGGATAAATAGGATTAGTGAAGTATATTCAACGTTTGGCTAATCATGGAGTTTGTCTCATAGACTCTGAGGATGGTGGTGTGTTTGTGCATTAGGTATTGCAGTCGTCTCTGGTTATTGAGATAAAGGAAAAGCAAATATTGGATGCATACTTGATGAATATTAGAGAAAATATAGGTCAACAGAAGGTTGTTGACTTTGTGATTGGAGGAGATGGTATCTTAAGGTATCAAGGCAGATTTTATGTTCCCGACGTCGATGGTTTGAGGGAAAGAATTTTGGCTGAAGCTCATAGATCTTGTTATACTATTTATGCCGGTTTGACCAAGATGTATCATGATCTTAAGGAGTTCTATTAGTGGAATAAAATGAAGCTAGATGTGGATAAATATGTGGCTAAGGGTATGGTGTGTCAATAGGTGAAAGTTGAGCACGTGGATAGGATGACCAAGTCCGCTCACTTTTTACAGGTGAGGACTAGTTATTCGGCGAAGGATTCTGCTAAGTTGTATCTTGTGGAGATAGTAAAGTGGCATGGTGCTTTCATTTCTATCATTTTAGATCATGGTACTCCATTCTCATCTCACTTTTGGAAGTCATTTTAGAAAAGTTTGGGAACTAAGGTGTGCCTTAATAATACTTTCCACCTGCAATCAGAAGGGCAGGTGGAGAGGACCATTCTGACATTAGATATATGCTTCGTGCTTATGTGATTGACTATGTTAGTTGTTGGTTCGACCATTTTTCTTTGATTGAGTTTGCTTATAATAATAACTACCACTCTAGCATTAGTATGGCTCCTTTTGAGACATTGTATAGTAGGAGATGTCATTCTCGTATTGGTTGGTATGAAGTTTATGAGAGTAACTTGTTTGGCCCTGATTTGGTTCACCAAGCCTTGGAGAAGGTGAAGGTGATTCGTGATAGATTAAAAGTCGCTCAAAGTCACCAAAATTCCTATGCAGATGTAAGGCGTAGGGAGTTGGAGTTCAATGTTAGCGATTGAGTGTTCTTAAAGGTATCTCCCATGATGGGAGTAAAGTGGTTTGGTAAGAAGAAAAGTTAAGTCCTCGGTATGTTACCCCATAATTGGTCTTGAAGAGGGTTGGCAATGTTGCTTATGAGTTAGAGTTGACTACTAGATTGAGCTCCATTTATCCTATTTTCCATGTTTCTATGTTGACAAAGTGTGTATATGATCCTTCATCGGTTGTTCCATTGAAACAATCGAGTATCTTGGATTTCTTATCTTATGAGGTAGTTTCGGTGAAGATCTTGGATTGTCAAGTTCGTCGACTGCAGACAAAGAATGTGGCTTTGATAAAGGTCCTTTGGAATAATCATAAGGTTGGAAAAGCTACTTGGGAAGCAGAAGAGTACATAAAGTCCAAGTATCCGTATTTGTTCCTTATTCCAGAAATTCATGCGGAA
This sequence comes from Capsicum annuum, assembly GCF_002878395.1. Classification (NCBI taxonomy): domain Eukaryota; kingdom Viridiplantae; phylum Streptophyta; class Magnoliopsida; order Solanales; family Solanaceae; genus Capsicum; species Capsicum annuum. Next base: position 44,426,182 of record NC_061115.1, read on the forward strand.
GGTATGTGTCCATCATCACATCTTTATTTTCTAACTTATTTAAAGGAAAGATTTATTTCCTTGTATCTTTATTTTCTAAGTTGGTTAAAGGTTAGTGTGATGTGTAATAATGTGTTAACTCGTGCTTGTGCTTTCCTTACCTGTCATTCTAGTACGAATGATCCTAGTAAGGGAGAATTGAAAAACCTTGTCTTTGGACCCATAGAAAATTTCCTAAGTTGAGTATTCTGGACATCATACGACTTATGATACAATTCGTATAATGTTGTATGGTTTGGGGTCCCCAATCAGTAAGTTTACAGTGTGTCCTATGTCACTTATTATCCAAGGTATGATTAGGCATCATACTAGTTGTCTGTTAGGGCATGAATGGTATGTTACTAAGTCATATGATGCCCTAAGTTTAGTCTTGAGGATGCTACTTAGGGTACGGGTTAGGGGGTACCAGTTGTATGATTAGATCGAGTTGGTCTAAGAACTTGTTTTTGAGATAGTATTGGGGTCCAAGTTGATTCCTAGGGTACGAGTGGTGGGTACCACTCATATGATAGGGTACGGTTTGGGTAGGGTGGTCATACCCCCCTGCACACATATTTTCAGCTTTTAAGCTAAGGATATTTTTGACATTTCCCACCCCAAAACCCTTAAGTCCCCATGCCTTCAAACATATTGTGGCCTCTCATAACAAACTTTTAAAGATCAAAACACATCAAAATCCTCTCTAAACTCTCTCAAGAAAATTGGAGCTAGGGTTCTTCAAAGGTGTTTATCTAGAGGCTCAAGATTCAAGTTTCTTTCACGAATCTTCTTGAATAAAGCATGTGACTCTTCCCTAATTTTTAGTTCAGAAATATCATGTGTTTTAAAGGGTGATTTTTATTCTTAAAGGGCCGTTTCAAAAACCAAAATTGAGGGTTTTGTTGCATATGGTTGAGTATTATTTACACATGATTTAACTTATGTTTAAACATGTTTTGGTGATGGTGTGCACATGCGAGTGCTTGGTAATCATGGTTTAACAAATGGGTCATAGGTAATCCAAAAATTGATGGTTTTTACTTTGGTTTTGGTTATAGTAATGATATGCCCTCAAAGTGTTTGTGAAAACGCCTAAGTAAATACACTAGTCACTTGTTAAATGGTGTTATGACCTAAGACATTGGCCTAAAGAATATGAGTGGTTGGTAAATAGTTTTGTGAAGGACTTATTGGCAAATGTAATAATTTAAATGGTAACCTTAGTGGTTTAATTGGGTTAATGGGTTTGAGTCCCTAAACACTAACTTGATTTATTTCTTTGTTAGACAACAGGTTTGAGTCCCTAAACATTGAATTGAATAATTGTATTGGTAGACAATAGGTTCAAGTCCCAAAGTCAAAAGAACAATTGGTTGATTGATAATGGTAATGGCATGAGGTATACTTGCAATTAGTATTGGTATGATGATACCAACGAAGTGCCTTTGGTAAGTAATTGACTTAATTCTTGTGTATTTGAAATGATGGTTTTAAATTGGGCTTTAAAGTGGGATGTGTATCCGGGGCAAGAAAGTTAAGTCCGAAGGACTAACACTTAAAACCGTGCTAGCTGGTGCGAGCTTCTTATGACTGAGTCATTCGAGTCCCCCAAATAAACATATGAAAGGGAGGTTCGAGTCCCCCTTACTTCATGTATTGGTACTTAAGTCACCTTGATTATGTTGGAAGGTTTGATTCCCCTATATAGGCATATACGGTTATGGATATTTTTCGGTTTATGTAGCTACAGGCACTAGGACCCTTCCATCTAGGGGAGAGCTTGGTATAGGATAATGTTTCCAAAGTTCTTGCTAATCTTATTCCCTACTCCGGCATATTATATATATATGTATGTATTGCATTGTTTATATGTATTGGTGGATTGGATTTAAACTATTGGCATTATTTTATTCTTATCTTTATGTTACATGCTAGTGTTCCAACCGCTAATCATCTTCGGCATTGTATCCCAACATGATTCAGGTGTTGGTCATACTACACCTCTTACTCAGTGATTGAACTCAAGAATAGCTTGTGTTGACTAGAAGTGGTGAGCTTTCATACTTTGAAAGGCTTCATATCTTGCTTTTAGTTTAATATATTTTCATTTGTTTAGTCTTGGACATTGATTTTTGCTATGGTCGGGGGCATGTCCCGATCAGATATTGTTTGGATTTTGGATAGAGGTTTTGTGAGATAACTATGGATTGGTATGGGCGGTGTCAATAGTGGTGTCAACCATGGCATTGGTATTGGTATTAGGGTTAATACCTTATGACTGTATTTTATTCATGATTGTTGTATTTATCTATGGTTTTGATATGGACTTGATAATTATTTTGGTTTTGTTGTGGTTGTTGGTTGAGCATTGGACAGTTAGACTTGTTTGGGTTGGACATGGTCTTGGACCTATCCCAAAGCCTTTGTGTTGATTAATTGCTCTATCTTATTATATGTTTGAAATTCATTCGACTCAAGGTATATGTTTTTGGGTTGGATTGGGTAACGATGCGATATCCGGTCCTTGTTGGGCTTGAGATGCCCATTATGACAAAGTTCTAGTTGGGTCGTGTCAGTTCTCTTGTTGCAAGAGTTTGATTTTAAAGTGAAGGACCGAAAAGGCACTGAAAACTAGGTTGTTTGTCACTTTTCTTGGCTTAAGGATGAGGTAATGCAAAAATTAGGGGATAATCCTTATAATGATGATAATTTCTATATGAGTGGGTCTTGGCAGCATCTCAAGATTTAATCCCATATTTTACTGATTTTGCCAACTATTTGGCAAGTGATCTTGTCTGAGAAAGTCTGTCCTTCCAGCAGTGAAGGAGATTTATGCATGAGGTAAGAAAGTTCTTTTGGGATAAGCCATATCTATTTATGGTTTGTGCGGATGGGGTAATTTGGAGATGTATCCCTGAGATAGAGATAATGAGCATTCTCGAAGCTTGTCACTTCTCACCAATTAAGGGTCATCATACTGGTACTTGCACATCCCACAAAATTCTGCAGCATGGGTTTTACTAGCAAATAATTTACAAGGATGCTCCTGATTTTGCGCAACCCTGTGACCAATGTCAGCATCAAGGCAATATTTTACGATGCCATGAACTCTCCATGACACCTATTCTAGGGTTGGAGTTGTTTGATGTATGAGGAATTAATTTCGTGGGTCCGTTCATAAGCTCCTATGGTATGAGGTATATTCTGGTTGCGGTTGATTATGTGTTGAAATGGGAGAAGGCAGTTGCACTTCTAGACATCGAAGGTAGAAGTGTCACCACCTTTTTAAAGAAAAATATCTTTTCTCGATTTGGCACTCCACATACAATTATTAGTGATGGTGGGTCTCATATTTGCAACGGGTTGTTTAAAGCCTTTCTTGATAAATATGGTGTAAGCCACAAGGTGGTAACACCTTACCATCCTCACAAAAGTGGGTTGGTTGAGGTCTTTAATAGAGAGACCAAGTCTATATTGGGAAAAATTGTAAATTCTAACAAGATTGACTATTCAACAAAGTTAGATGATCCATTGTGGGCCTACCGGACAACTTATAAGACCCCCATAGGTGCCTCTTCATATTAGTGTATAAACGTTAAGGCATGCCACTTGTTGGTTGAACTTGAGAATAAGGCACTATAGGCATTGAAAAGGCTATATTTGAGTGATGTGATGCAACAAATTTTAGATGGGGTAAGGTAAATGAGTTGAATGAATTTTTTCTCCATTCTTATAAGAGATCCACCATATACAAAGATAGAATAAAGTTGTCTCATGACATAAAAATTGAGAAAAATATGTTGAACTAGGTGATCTATTATTGGTGTATAATTCAAGACTTCACTTGTTTCTTGGCAAGTTGATGTCTAGGTAGTCCGAGGCATTCACTGTTGTTAGGGGATTCCCTTATGGTCCTGTAGAACTAAAAAGAAATGGTGATATTCCATTCAAAGTTAATGAGCAGTGTGTGAAGAACTATTTGGGAAATCATGAAGAGGTAAAGGTAATTGATGATATGAGCCTTAGTGAAGTCTTAGTAGATGAAATAGTTGATTCTTGTCACGACGTTAAATCAAATACTTCTTGGAAGGCAACCCAAGGGGCACGGATACCTAGTTTGTCCCAATTATGTTCCCATTCCCTTTGATTTATATTATTTTAGTACATTAGGGACAGCACGTTGTCTTTTAGTTGGGGTGGGGTATACCCTAGCCACCACAGGTTTATGTTGTTGTGCTTGTTTTCTTGTTGGCCGTAATATGGTTGTAGAACCTACATGTCTAGGTTAAAATCAATATTGTATTGTATTTTGTTTTATCTTGTGTTCTTCTTTTGTCTAATTAAGAGATTTTTACATATTTAGGGTAGTTGTCGTGTTTTTGATTGATAGATTTTGAGAAAAATAATAACCCCTCCAAAAAATTTATGTTTCAGAATTGGGTGAATGTTAGTATGAGTGACCATTGTGGATCTTGGTATGGTAATAGGATTAGGGACATGATAATCATTTGCTAATAATTACATGAAATGGATAGGTAGTAGCTTGTAATACTGACTCTGTGCCATATGTGTGCGATATACTACTTAGTTCCCTTTGTGTGTTAAATCCAGGACTTGCCCAATTAGTCTTGCCTAGATTATAGGATAGTTGGTTAGGAAACGATCATAGGTTTCTTTTGATGTTAGTCCACTTTTATCCTAAATGACCTTCCGTGTGTGAATTATATCTCTTGATCCCTATTTTTTAGCCTATATAACCTATTTTTCTTGTGACCCCTTTCACCTTTCAATTTGTGTTGCAATAAACCCTGTTTTGGCCTTGTTCATCCTTGGACATTTTTGCACCTCAACTTAGGCAAATCGCCTAAGTTGAGGGTTGCTATGATAGAGGTGTGCTATGTAAAGTGGGAATGTAGAAGGGTAAAATAAGAGGAAAAAATAGTAGGGTTGCCTGTGGTAGATAAAGAAAAAGAAAAAAAAAGGAAAAAAATATTATGAAAATGTAAAAAAGAAAGAATAAAGACCACACCCAACCTACATGTGCAATAAAAAATAAAAAGGGAGAAATATAAGTGGAATAAAAAAGAAATTGGTTAAAGTGTGGACCCCATAGTTAGTGTAGTGCCAAGGAGGCTTAGTCACTTGATGTATCCATATATACCATACCAGCCCCCAAGCCTACATTACAAGCCAAAAAA